>NW_020897720.1:11157639-11215218 GCF_003984885.1 Neopelma chrysocephalum
CCCCCCAGCCAAACGTGCCATGCACAGACAACGTAGCCTTTGACATGGAGAGGCTCACCCCGGGGCAGCCGACCAGCCGGCGCGTCCACTTCGCCACCGACAGCTCCCTCAGCCTGGAGCCCCTGCACACCTCCGGGATGTCCCAGCTGCCACAGGACGGGGAGCTGACACCGAGGTCAGGGGAGATCAACATTGCAGTGACAAGTAAGTTCCCTCTGGCTCCCAGTGCCTTTCCGTGGCTTCCTGTAGCTCTGTGCTGCAGGGCCGTGGTGATGGATGTCCCCGCAGGGACAAAGGTGACCTCAGTGTCTCTGCAAGAGGCATATGCTCCTTATTGAAACCAATAACTCTAGGTAAGACAGTGCCAACACTTCCATTATTAATGGTATATCCATTTAGATCTGCATGTAAAGAACCCTGGATGAACTAAAATGGCACCGAAATAACCTTCCTGAATTTGGTAACCAGGACAAGAGTCTGGGTTGCCAAAACCGTTATTTATCCTTTCGGAATACATTACATGCAATAATTTACACAAATATAAATATTTTAGCTGATTACTATTTCTGCAGACGTTTTTTCCCCTGAGAACATTGCTACTGGAACTCTGACGTCACTTAGCAGGTGTTTTTTCTTACAAAATTTGTGAATTAAAAAAAGCGTTTGATGTACCAACATTTGAGTATTGTCCAAGTGTTTTATAACATCAGAAAACTGTTCCTGCGCTGCTTGCAAGCTCTTATCCATAAGAGCAGCATGGAAAATTTCCACTCACTGGATTTTACCTAGGGTTTTTAATGTGCAATAGCACTATAATGAGTACAGTATGTGTAGAATTTCATCATTTTTCCATATGCTGTACAGTCTCAACTTGATGCATGAATGGTTGTTTTGCTGGCTGAATTGCAAAAATAGAATCCATGCACATGTACAACAGTCTAATTTTCTCCTTGTATTTTGCTTATGTGCATCTACGATCTAGATTTTGACCTTGGTGACACTGTTGTAACTGATGCAGTCCATTTGGGTGTTTCTTTAGATACTGTAGCAAAGTAAATGTGTCATTTAAAAAAATCTCATCTTACGAAAAACGTGGTCTGTATCTAGAAATGTCCTGATCTGAGAAGGGAAAATTCACATACGAAGTCTAGATTTTATCAAAGCCACTAAGTCACTTTGCCATCCAGTGTTTGACCTTTGGTTCACCTTGCACTCAGCTCTGTTGAACGAGAGCGGATCTGTTGCTGTGCTGCTCCCTTGTCACGGGTGGGAAACCTCTGTAGTTTTCACTTTTCACTAATTGGTTTTACAGAAGGTGTTTTCACCGTCTGTTCCCAACTGTAGTGCTGCTCGTGCACAGATGGGATGCCAGGGTAAAACAAGAAATAATCAGCAACAGTTCATTCTGACAATGTTTATAAAATAAAGCTTTAGAAAGGGCTGTTGAAATGTTTGGGTTTTATGGATGACATTCTTTGATGCATGAGAGTTAAACCAAAAGCCATATTGGACAACAGTGTTTGTATTCCAAACTGTTACTATATGCCAAATTGATTTTGAGGAAGGGGAACTCTGAATAGTGAACATTCTTTATAATAGACTTCTTTATACTATGTTTTATTTTTTTAATGGGTCTGTATGTCTACACTAATGTTGGAAGTTATTTTGCCATGTGTATTTCTGTCTATTAAATAGAAAATTCTAGTTATGTTTTACCGTCGGGCAAACTATCCTGGGTTTTGTTGGGTTTTAAGTAACATTATAACATTTATTTGGGAGGGAGGGGGCAAAGACACAACTGAACTGTGACAGTACGTTGGGTGTGCTTACGTGAAGAGCCACATCTCACCAAATCTAACCCAGCCCTGACAGTCTTTCCGACTTTGGGGGGTGGACAGAGTTTTCATCACGTTTTCCCTTGATCCTGCATTTCACTTTACATTGTTAAGTAACCTTTCTTTATCACTAACCCTTGGGCTCAGCCAGGAAATATTGTGTGCCATGCTTTTTTTCCGCACCTCTCTCCACTTCTTCTTTGCTAGCCTTCTCCCGTCAGTAACTCTGTGGCTTAACCTCCTTCTGCTTCACCTCCTGGGGCCAGTCATGGCTTAGAAGCCTCTTGCCTTCCGGCCGTGGTGTTTGAGGGGAATATTGGCATCGCTTTGACATAAGCCTTCTCCCACGAGTGATTTCCTCCCTTTCCTTTGTCAACAGAAGAATGGTTTATTATTGCCAGTTTTGGCCTCCTCAGTGCCCTTACACTCTGCTACATGATCATCAAAGCCACAGCTAGCTTGAATGCTAATGAGTAAGTAAATATTCAGATGTTTCTGTGTATTTCTGGTGGGTGTGTGTCATGGACAACATTGGGAATACATACCAAGGGAATAGAGAAGGGGGAAAACACAGCTGTCAAGGAATCAAATTCCTTTCCTGCTTTTCTCAAATGCAAGTGTGTCTGTTAACTGTAGGTTTCAGGGTAACATCCAGAGGCCCTCTTAATTTATATTTAGCTGGATTGTCTGAGGAAATCTCCTTGCTAAGTGGAGACCTGAAATGGGGGAAATAGAGAATATTTTATGTTCAGTTTTTGATTGGTGGTCTAGGTAAACATTAGATTTCTGCTATTAAATTCCCATGTTCAAAATGCACCTGGCAGAGCCAAAAAAACTACCAGCAGTCACCTTTGACAGTTTTGACCTCAATTTTATAGTCAAATTCATATTAAAAAAATAAATCTGTATTCCTAGTTGGCACACTCTCAGCTAGGAAAAAACAAGGTGTTAAACAGAAAACTACCTTTTTGCTCTTAGGAAAGGGAGAGATGAAAGCAATCAATGCAGTACTGTTTCTTCCCTCTTAAATGAAGAGATACTTGCTTCCCTGCTTTCTTAATTTATATGGAACCTCCCAGCCTCCCTTCAGACAAGGTGGACAAGAAATTACTCTAGCACAGGACTTTCAGTCTCTTTTTTATAGTTCTGTGTGTGGGCAAGTATAAATCTATTCTGCAGATCTATTATCTAGGTACATCTAGCTGTTCTCATGTAGATGTACGGAATATCTGAGCTCATGATGTATGTTTAATCATAATTTATTCATTTACTTGGGAAGGCAAAGTGTCAACATCTTTTTTTATCTCTGAACATCTTGACGCAACTGAGTTTCCATTAATGTGTTGATCTCTCTACCAGAAGTGGGGTGAGATTCAAAGGCAGTCTGCTGTGCAGGCTGGAAATGTAGCTTTATAATTTTCTTCCCTTTTTTTTTTTTCCTTGAGAGAAGAGAAAGAAGGAGTTTTTTTACTTTTATTGCTATTTGGAAAGTATAAGTTGTCCTTCTCAATAAGATGTAAACATGTCTAATAGTCTCCAGTGTAAAATTTTAGACAGTCACAAGCTAATCATCTTCAGGAGGGGCCATAGCATTGGTCATCAGGGATCTTTACCACTAAGTTGCAAATCTTCCTTTCCTCCTCTTTTCACATGCTGATTCCAAAAGGACTCCATGAAGAAAAGTTTTAGAACTTCAAAGAGCCCTATCAAGTCTCCTGATTATTATTTTTTTTTTCCCATTTGTCAAAATCTTGAAATTGCATCCCTCAATCAGCAACTTGGCAAGGAAGCTGCAGCTGAACATAGTTCATCTGCCCAGAAGAGTAGCTTGGGAAAAGCATGGAGCAAGAGGAGCTGTAAAACGGGAATGTCTGCATTTCCGGGCCCTTGCACATCATTAGGGAGGAGGAGGAGCTGCAGCCCTTGTGGTGTCATCCAGATGTGGGCACCGATAGCAGCTGCATTCCTGCCTTGCCTTGCAACTCTTGGTTGCCTTTTGCTCAGTGGGATCTGGGTCTGTTTGTACTGGAAGGACAAGCTGCTTCACACTGGCAGCAGAGGTTGGGCCTCCAGCAAAGTGTTTTCACAAAGGGTGTGGTGATACAAGGAGAGCACCTTTCCCGAGTGATAGGAATTGAAATGCGAGCTCATACGAGTGTGTACTTGAGGCAGATTTAAGGAAACTCACAACTACAGAAACAAGAGCTGTCAAAAATCACTTATTTGGGTAAATGAGGTACCTTGCTGTAGCCTTTAACCTCAGCTCAGCTTCATCTGAATCCTTTGGGATCTGAGCAGCCTCCACAAGTGCTGCTGTGTTCGGCTACTCGTTTTAGGCAGTTTAAAATGACGCTAATGCTCAGATTTATTGTTTCATTGACACCTTGTGTTCCCAAGTGCCAGACAAACCATTTTCTGTGCTGAATATCGTGCCAGATATATGGTAGCTCCTTCTCACTGCAATTTTTATTAAATGTCATAGCAGCATATCTACTTTTTATGCTGCTCTCCATATAAAAAGCAATGCTGGCATACCCTGCCTTTGTTATGGTAGTGTTTCAGGAGGAAGCAGAGGAGTTTTTCATATCAGAAAACAACAGTAGCAAGAATGAGTTTATGAAATATGCTGATGCGAGTAAAAGGTGCCAAATATTCTCCTTTAAAACTCACCTAAACCCATATCCCATTCCTTTTTTTCTATGTCCTTCCCTCAGCTTAAAGATATTTATTTAGACCAATAGTTCTGGTGTTGTGAGTATACATATTTAACTGTGTATATGTATGTTTGTGTATATGTATATATACACGTGCATTTTTTAAATAGTTGTGATAAAAGTAAACATTGTCTCAGTGAGAAGAGAATAAGGAACCAGCTGCTTTCTCTTGGTCTCAAAATATCCTTTCAGTATTACTGTTAAAAGATTTAGGCAGTGTTTGAAAGGAACAGAAGCAGCACATTTTGCCTTCCTGCTTAGGGAACAGTCAGAAATTACTGTATAACTGTGGGTTTCAGCCCAAAAAGCCCAGATATTGGATAGCACCACTTAGAGAAAGTATTCAGTAGCAGATGAAGTGTCCTCAAAAGCTTAGAAGTGCTCAGACCTCTGGCTGTCCTGTAAGAATGATATGACAAATACAGACCTCTCTTAATGCTCTGGCCTTGTATAATTAGTCACTTTTCACTAGCTTACTTTTACAGGAATTTTTTTAAATTATTTTTATTATTTTTTTTTTTTTAGTATTGGCAGTATTAACTTTAACATAAATATTTTGTTCCTTTTTTTTTCTGCCCCGCAGAGCAGAATGGTATTGAAGAAACGCTTTCCGGCCGATTGCCTCGGAGAGAGACACCTATTTTTATGCATCATTTATCGATCATGCAGCACAAGCAATTATTTAGTACATTCTATTTTTTCATAAAATTTGCTGATGCCAAAGCTTTGTATTAAGGAAAAAGTGAAGAAATAAAAAAAAAACTTTAATTATGAAATCTTACTCTGTGAGAATTTCATTCTTCTTGGGCTTTCTGTGTTAGTACTCAAGTCTGAGAGGATTTTGTAAATTTTACAAGGTGCTTTATATTTCCTTTGAATGATTTCATCATTGCAGTTCTCTATTATTCTCCATTCGTTTTGGGACACGGGAGTGGAAATCTCATGCAGTGCCGTCATTATGATGCCACCCACCACTGAAGTGACTAACAAGTATTAGTAGAAATCATTCCATACCAACTTATTTGGGGAAAAAAAGCTGGGCCAAGCATTCTTGTTAAGTCCATATAACGGACTTACCTTGTCTCCAGCTGAGAATTAATTTGAAGTAGGAACATTTTCTCAGTTTTTCCTCCTGTAATGCTCCCATGTCGCACTGGGAGCATGGCAGTATAATTTTTGCCTTGAGGTCAGGCATTGCTGAAGGTTTGCAATGCTGTTGTCTCAAAATACAAATCATAAACCTTTTCTGTCTTTTACTTTCACCCCACCCTTCTTTTTGATGGTGAAGCTGCTCTAAACCGCTTCTTCCTTCCTAATAACAAGTGGAAACATTGCATTTCCCCCACTGCCGTATGTGAAACCTCCTTTCAGGGCTAGATGGGTTAGTTTTGGTTCAAATTCAAATCATTTGATGTAGAAACTCTGTGTAAGCATGTCCCTTCTTGCCATGGCTTCTTTCCTGGTGAGGAGGCAGAGGGAAAACATTTCTCCTCGCTGTCCTCGCTCCAGCTGTTTCACACAAGTTGACTTATGCAAGCAGAGTGTGAGTAATGTCACAACAGTCAGTTAAAACACGCGGGTCTGAGTCCCAGCCAAATGCTAATGCTTGAGTTAATCAGATGGGTAGATGAAGGTAACAAGTCAGGAAGGAAAAAGTAATTGACAGAAGTTAAAGCCTATTCTGTGTTTGGTTGTTTTTGTTGTTCTGGGATCAAGATGTAGATGTTCGAAACGGAATGCTTTCTAAATTAATTAAACGAACAGAGAGAAGCAATTTTACTGTAAGATTTAATTTTTTTATGTACTGGGAACCAGGGGATTTAATTTAATTTTATTTTTATGTATAGGCACTTTTAGAAGTTAGGAACACAGCCAGATGCTGCATTAAAATTGTTTCTTAATTCTTATTTGTCCATCAGACTTCAGCTGAGAAGGCAGCTTTTATAATAAGAAATGAAATGTGTGATAGCTTCAGTGCATTTAATAGAATTCTTCTTCAGTGTGTCCTTGTGAAATTCTGAAAGAAATACGAAAACAATCAATAGAGCAGTAAGTGCCTTTTGAAAGACTGGAAAACCCCATTGGACTTCCTCATGGAAAGAAAAAAGCTTCAAACATACTGTGTCTGAGGACTGTCTGCTTTTAAAGTACAGTGTGTGTCAACTGAGTGTTGTTGCCAAAAACGGAGGAATGTGGTTAGAGCATGATTTATGTTACAGGCTATGATATATGTTTTTTTCACCCATCTCTCAACAGCAATAGTAGAACTGATAAGTCTGTGCTTGTCTCCTGAAAAAAATTCCTTAAGTGCTATTTAGTGCTGTTGGGAGGGATGTGCAGAGACAGCCTGAGCAGAGTCATGACCCAGATGCAAAAGGCACCACAACAACTCCAGTTCTTGTTTCTTCTACAGAACAGCAGCAGAAGGAGAAGTTGAGTGATATTTGGAATGAAAAGGCTGACAGGGCTTTTTAGTGAATCTCCCTCCATAGAGGATTTAAATAACTCAGCACCATCTTTTCTAATTTTTGGTTTGAGCCTCTAACAATTGTCTCAACAAAGTGTGAATAAAAACATAGACAATTTCTGCTAGGTTACTTCTAGGTCAGGTGAGCTATGACTATCTGTTAATGAAATAAATGTGTTCAAAGATGGACTTGATTTTTTTTTTTTTACTCTGGATAGGCACAAGAAGGAAATTCCCAAACTTTATCGTAGAATCACTTAGGTTGGAAAACCCCTCTAGGGTGATCAAGTGCAGCCATTAACCCAGCATTGCCAAACCCACCACTAAACATGTCCTTTAAATGCCTCCAGCCTGTCCAGATCCCTCTGTGGAGCCTTCCTGCCCTCCAGCAGATCAGCACTCACATCCACCCTGGTGTCACCTGCAAATGTACTGAGAGTGCACTTGATCACCTCGTCCAGATCATCCCTAAAGGCATTAAACAGGACTGGCCCCAGTGCTGAGCCTGAGGGAACACCAGTGACTTGTCACCAACCGGGTTTAATTCCATTCCCCACCACTTTCTGAGTCCAGACATCCAGCCAGTTCTTAACCCAGTGAAGAGTGTACCTGTCCAAGCCAGTTTCTCCAGGACAATGCTGTGGGACACAGTGTCAAAGGCTTTACCAAAGTACAGGTAGACACATCCACAGCTTTGCCCTCATCCACTCAACTAGTCACCTTATTGTAGAAGCAGACCAGGTTAATCAAGCAGGACCTGCCTTTCCTAAACCTGTGCTGGCTGGGCCTGAGCCCCTGGTTGCCCTGTACGTGCTGTGTGATCACACTCAGCATGATCTGCCCCGTGACCTTCCCTGGCACCAAGGTCAGGCTGTAGTTCCCCAGATCTCTCTTCCAGCCCTTCCTGTAGAGGGGTTTTTTGCTAAACCTCCAGTCAGCTGGGACCTCCCCAGTTCACTGGGACTGCTGGTGAATGATGGAAAGTGGCTCAGTGAGCACTTCCACCAGCTCCCTCAGTGCCCTTGGATGGATCCCATCCAGCCCCATAGACTTGTGTGTGTCTGAGTGGTGTTAGCAGCTCACTGACCATTTCCATCTGCCCTGTTGACCTTTCTCCAGTTCTTACCCCAAAACACTCAACCCCCACCATCATTAAACTCCAGACAATCAAATCCCTAAGGCACAGGGCTACCCCAATGCCTCTCCTTGCCTATCCCTTCTGAAGAGCTTTCAGCCATCCATGGCAGTGCTCCAGTTGTGGCAGTCATCCCACCGTGTCTCCACGACGGCAACCACGTCACAGTTTTCCTGATAAGCTGGCTTCAAGGAAACAGTGCTTTATGAATAATCCCACTCTGTTGTTCCTTAACTGAGAGGGTGTTTAAAACAGATTGTCTGAGATAGGGAGTGCTCTGATCAGATTCCCACAGTAAGAAGCCGTCATGCCAGAAGAGCTGGGGAGGGACTGCAGCTTGTGGCAGAAGATGGCCCTGATTAATGACTAAAGGCATTAAAATACTTTCAGATGGAAAGGGAACACCAGGTGATCCATAGTCCTGATGCACCTGCAGTGCTGTGTCTCTTGAATTTTTGGCCTTGGTATTGTGCCCAGTTCTGTGGCATCTTTTGATAGGTATAAAGATCAATTCCAGGGTAATATGATTATTTTCAGGCTCAGTGCAAGCAATAGGAAAAGTTCTTTTAAAGTGTATAATGAAGAATAGTGGCAGAGAGCACTGAAGGATTCATTTTCTTGTATCAAAACTGCATGCAGCCTTCCCATTTGTTTTCCATACCTAAGGGGTAAATGTTGATCTTTCTTGGTAAGTGCAAAATAGCAACAGACTCATGAGCTGAATTTGGAACTGCGGATGTTTGTACTTGTCCTTAAAATACATTTATTCAGTAAATTTATCAGCTGGACTGATGCCACATTTTTAAACAAACATTAGCAATTTTCTGCATTAAGAGGAGCGTGGCTGGGTCACTGTGCCCTGCTGACTCTGCTGCTCCAGCCGTGGGCTGTGGGCAATGGTCCTGACCTGGTTAATGGAACACCTGAAGATTGAGTGCTGGAAAACACCGTGGCAGCAGCTGGATCCTCAGCCTTGGGTGGGCTGCACTGGATGGGAGAGGAGACATTTAAAAAGAAGGAGCAATGTGTCCCAGAAGTGGTATGGAAGCCAAGAGATGTCTATCTGCATGGAAACATGCAGCCTCCCTGGGAGTGGGTGGCTGCATTTCTTCTGCCAAGGACAAAAACATCACAGTAAAGAATTTAGAGGTGTTGGATATACACTGCCTATTTCCAGATTAATATAAAATATTTGTTGTCAGATGACCTCTCAGCCTGTTGATTAAATCTCTCCTTCAAGTCTGCTGGAGTGGAAGTCTGGGTGCACAGAGGAGATGACGGCCTGGGCTGTCTGCTTCCAAACCCGTGTTTGATTTCTGTGTGATAAAAACAAAAGCAACACCAAACTTTTAGAAACCCCTTTGGTTTGTTTGAGGATTGGTTGTGTGTAACATTGCAGCAGGTGGAGGAAAGGGAGGTGAAATACCCAATATCCAAGGCTTAATTCAACTGCAAGCTGAGACTCACTCATCAAAAATTAAATTATCCTGACCCATAACACAATCTTGAAATCAGTTTTATCTGGTATAATTTCAAAGCAGGTTTGGGTTTTTTTGTTTGAATTATAGAGTCATTGAGGTTGGAAAAGACCTCTAAGATCATCAAGTCCAGTTGTTGGAGTCAGACTATGATCATCTGGAAGTCATAGTTCCAAGTTTATGTTCCCTCAAATACTCAACCCTTATTTATTTATATTTGTTTATTTATTTATTTGAAACCTGGATATGTGCTCCTGGCAGAGTGAACGATTCAGTCCTATGCAGTGTAACTACTAATTTCACTTTGTTTCAATCAACAGTGGGATGAGAAATAAATTAATTTCCTTATGAGAACTTCTCCTTGCAAATTTTGGAGCGAGTGTGTGTACTGGCTTTTGGTGGTAAAAGAGCAGCAGATCCATTGCCCAGCTCCAGTTTCTTGCTGTTTTGAGCAAGGATTTGACCTAAGCACACAATCTGTGCAGCTCAGGACAGAGTTTGCTGCAGACCCAGATGGCAGCTCGCTGGCACAGCATGCTGAAGTTTTCATGGAGTCCATCTACAGAGTCCCTGGCTCTCCCAGCCAGTGCTGCTGTGATTCCTGTGCTTTGATAAGTGCAAAATTCATCTTCACTTTTGCTTGAACACAATCATACACATTTGATTATAACTCTAGTTTTTCATTTTTAATCATAATAAGGACTTATTTTTGGGTTTTTTGAATCTGTGTCTTCTGGGGAAGGAGAAAAGGTGTTTTGGACAGTAACAGCTGAATTCTTTTCTCATATCTTCTGTAAGCTCTTTATTTTCAGAATGGCATAGGCTGGGCTCAAAATTTGGCAAAGAAAGGGAGATTTAAGCTCCTAAGATCCACCAGGGCTAAAACTCCAATCCCCTAAGGATCTTGCCTCACTGATGCCTGAAACTGGAGGCACCTTGGTTTGCCGAGTGCCTTCTTGATGAACTTGGAAGCTTTTCAGTTGCCTCCAGTTTGGCTCATGTAGCTGCCTGGTGTATTGTAATCTAAGCAGCTCCCAGCTATTCCCCCCTGGGATCGAGAAGCCAGGTAATGAAATGCTTTGGCGAAGGGCCTGATCTGATAGATGCTTTCAGAGAACCGTTTGTGTAGCAGGAGGGCTGGGCTTCTTGCAAAACACATCTGTGGGTTCAGAGAGCCACGGGAACACCAGGCCACAGAGGAAAAAAATTAAATTCCATTCCCCACTTTATCAACAGCTGCTTGGTGCTTGGTTTGGGTATTGCCAATGTTGGAGAAGTCTCCTTTTGGTTAAGTGTAAGGAAATACGTAGGTGCCTTTTTCTAGAAGATGAGTTGTGTGGGTGAAGGTTGCTGAGCTCTGGAGGAGGTCAGGCTTTCAGCAGCACTGATGGGATGATCCTTGGGGAGCTCCTCTCCCAACCTGCCCATTCCTTTCAACCCCGTGCTGGAGTGCTCTGTGCTGGTGCACGGCACAGCGCTTCGGTGTCAACTGAAGGTTTCTGGGTTTCCCAAGGAAGCACATCCCTGCTTTACAAGGCTGTAAATCAACAGCCAGCACTAAGTGCAAAACTCCAGCCTGCCCTAGCCTTGCTCAGACTTGACCTGTTTTATCTGAAAGAGCCATTTAAGGTGGGCCTGTTCATGCATATGGAAAGCAGTTGCTTTGAGTTGTCTGGGGAGCAGATGAACAGAGGTGAACAGAGGTGAAATATTTCATATGGTTGTTACTGGTTTGCTATTTTTTCCTTGTGTACTGTGTTTGCAGCCAGCACCCGGGTATGAGGATGCTTTACTCAGTTCTTATGTTGTTTGTGTGTGTTCCTAATGTGGTTTTGTTCTACCTCTTGCAGGCGGTCACTTCTTCCATCGTAACTCTCTGTCCCCTCGAAGCCTGGTCTACGAGAGCGAGTTCTCAACCATCGAGCCCGCCTTGGACATGTATGACGAGAACAAAACCTGAAAGGAATCCATGCTCCTTCCTGGCCCTTTTTCCGTTTTTTTCATTTCTCATTCCTATTGTTGTGTACTCTTTCCATGGATCTCCTTTGTCTGAAGAAGAGCTGCTTTTTCCAGAACACGAACCCGCCTTCTCGATTGCACAGACGAAGACCAGCTGTGGTGGTTTCTGAGGTGGCATCTCTGAGCTGACAAAGAGTTGCGTGCAAGCAAGGTTGTCTGATGGAAGTTGCTGAGTAACAGCATGGGGAGCTGTGTCGGTCCAGCCGCGGCGACGCAGAAGAGGTTTTACGGTGGTCCTAAGAGTTTGTGTTGTGCTGCAAATGCGTCTCTTAACACAGGCGTCTGCTGTTTCCAGTTGTTTGATTGTCCACGTGGTTGGGCAAAGTCAGAAAGGGAACTGGTTGTAGAGGAGATGGCCAGTGACTGGTAAAAGCACTCGTATATCTTGGTCAATCCATAACCCTACTGTGAAATAGCCCCTTCTGAGAGGGACCTTTATAAGTGCATTGAGTTTCCTACAACCCACCTAACCCCGGACAGTGGCGAGCCAGTCTGACGTTCAAGCTGCAGAGAGGACCTGCATTTGCAGAAGGATTTCAAGGAACTTGGTGCTTGGTTTTTTTCTCCAGTTTGATTGAAGCAGGAGAAAAATGGTGTACACGGAATATACTTTTGGTCCTTCCGTGTGCTCAAGTCAAGTGAGTCTCTTTCTGTAGAGAGGACGTTCACAGAACCAGCACTTGATCTACCTGATAACCATTAGACTTTTTGAAATATGCAGGAATCGAATTAGCTTTCTTTCTCACTTAACTTTTTTTTTTGGGGGGGTGGGGGTAAAAAAATCCACCAAATTTTTCACTGAGGTTTTTTAAAAGCCAGCATGTTGGCATTACACAGAGAAGAAAAGAGGTAAGCTTCTTATCCCATTCTCCCGTTGAGATCTGCAACAGCTATTTAACAAACGCATTCTCTGAGCTGTGCCCTTTCCCACTGACATCAATAACGGGAATGCAGAAAGCAGGAGAAGAAAGGAAAGCAGCTACTGCTTTGACACGCTGCAGGAAAAATCAATTTTTACCAGCATGTGACAAAAGTGGTGGGGAAATGGATATGGTTTGCAAGCTTCTGAGAGAACAATGCAGAAATGGAGAGCGAGTGTAACCTCTGGAGCCAAGTCATCCACAGCGTTCCTCAAAAGAGCCGACGTGGAGGAGCGAGCGCTTCTGCTCCATCCTTTTCCTACCAGACAATGCATAGCTGTTAATGAATGTTTGGATTTTTCTCCATTGCAGTCTAAGTTACTGTAGGTGTAGAAATGCATTTTGTGTCCTTGTAATATGAAACACAGTTTCACCCTCTGTATAGGAATCTTGAGAAATCAATTAAGCCAAAAAAGAAAGGTAAGACATACTCTGCCGTGCTTTAATTTCACCTGCTTTTGCTACAAGCAGGGGAATTTCCCCTCCTTTATAATGTTTTTAATTGTATAGCAGTCTGCTTAACATATATCCTTTTCTGAGGTGTGGTTCAGCTGTGTCTTTAACATGGATGTTTAAGAGAAAAAAGAAAAACCCAGCTCTGTAAAATGAGGAAATGATCCTCTTTGCTGAGCTTCCTTTGACTTTTGTTGCTGTGCGTCAGCTTTATTTAATCTGATAATTTGAGAGTGGGTGGTGTGAAGTGTAGGGAGGTTTTTTCTCATAATACCCACATTTATATTTACCGAATGCACTTTTATTGTCATTCAGCTCACTCCAGAAATGTGCTGAAGCCCCAGACTTCTTAAGAGCACAATTTTGACACCCACTTTCTCCTGCGAAGCAAAAGTGAAGGTCACAGAAAGTACCAGGAGTGGCTTGAGCAGCAGCAGGTCGTGGTCAGGATCCTTCCTCTGCTGGCAGATGTGCAAGAGGGGCAGTGACACAGCTCCTGACAGACAAGCCCAGGCAGAGCTCCCCAGCCCGGCCTGGCTGAGCTGTGCTCAGGCCCGTACAGGGCTCGGGGGCGGCAGAGGGACTGATTGAGCAACCCCTGTTTTCGTAATTGCATCTGCGGGATCACAGCAGGTAAACACGTGAGAGCGGGCACCTTCCAAAAACAAATGCCTGAGAGAAAAATCACCAGCTCTCAAGGATGTTATAGGGCTTGTTTTTATCCGTGGTGGGCAGTCAGGGTCACAATAAACCCACAGACACCTGGCTGTTCCTGGTTGAATACAAAAATGTCTGGGTGTCTCTGCGTGTGCACAGTGGGGTTTGGGTAGGACAGCCTCTTGTATGGGGTGCTGATCCTCCACGCAAATCCTTCTTGTAGGGGCTCTCTCAGCCTGGCACAGGGATTTCCCCCAAGGCCACCAGGAACAGCACCAGGGCACAGGTTCGGCACAAAACCAGAACTGATGTTTTCTGAGCTCCAACTGAGCCCGTTCACACAGATATACAGGATCTGTGCCAGGATATACAGAAAAGCTAGGAAAGGCATGGAAATTAAATTTAAAAGCTGGAAAGCACAAAGCCCCCAAAGACAAAATAATAAATAACGTCATTTGTATTTTGTTAAATTTCCTTATTTCCACCTGAACATCTTGGTTTTAAGCAGGGGGAGGGCAGGTTTGCCTCTGTGGAGATCAGGGTCTGGCATAGTGATATAAAAGTGGATTTGTGCTGTAGCATCTTGGATAAGGGAGCTGATGTTTATAATTGGCATCCTGGATTTGGAAAATCTTGCAACAGTGGAAAAATTAAAAGCTTGTTCAAGCAATTGATCCCTACGTGCTGTAGCAGACGTTCTCCCACTTAGTCATATTTAGCATGGGGAGGAGGCACCACAGCAACATGGGTGATTTTTTTCTGGGCTGTGCTGGTAAGTTTGAGGTTTTCCTTTTAATATTAATCAGTATATAAAAAAAGCTTGGTGAGCATCGTTGTTCTTGTTCTGCTGCAGTGGTGCTGTGTGTGGTTTGAGTCATTTCACAGAAGTAAAACATAACAGCAATCTACCAAGGACTGTAAGTGCCAGTAACTTGGAAAAATCGTTTTTAAGGTTAAAAAAAAGAAGTGCTTTTCAACAGCAACATTCTTTTTATGACTTCTTCATATTAAAAAAAGCTTTTATCTCCAAGTGTTTCCCCAAACTATTTAAACCCCAACACTTCACCTTCTCTTTCCTGGCCTCTTGTTCTATGAAAGTTTTGCATGTTCCCGTAAGACATTTGTAAAATCAAGATTTGCTTGTGTTCTTAGAGGATAATTGCCAGTAAAAAAAAAACAGACTGTAAGTGTGCTTTTTACCTATAATACAACATTAAATATTAAACTTGAAGCATGTTAAAATTTACCTAAAGACCCTCACAATTGCTCTCTCCAGTGAGCTCCTGTGTTGGGATCTGCACTGTCCCTTTGTTCTAGGATGCTTGCCCTGGCACCTGGGGATGCTATAGGAATAGCCAGGTATCCTACATTAGCCAAAGAAAGACCAAAAAGAGTTCAATAAATGTGTTTAGGACTATGTTATGAGACTTACACATCTTCTGTTTTCTTTAAACACACTCATGTAAAAATAGTGCAAAGGCTTGGGAGAGCCAAGAGCTTTTTACCAGGTACTGGAGAGCAGAGGAAATTCTTCAGGAAGCATGGGTCACACTGAGGCTTCAGAACTTGTTCAGTCCAATTTAGGTTTGAGGTAATACCACAATCAGGTCATGAGCTGAAGGATGAAGGCACCAGGGTTGAGCTGAAGTTCAGGCAGCTCTGCAGCCTGATTACTGGCAAGTGAGTTGACTTAATTATTAAAAATATTTGGCATTTTGCTTAGCTAATAGTAATTTGTTTTCTACAGCATAGAAAATAGCTCACAAGCTTAGGCACAGTGGGGCAAATGCAAGAGCCACAGGGCTGCTGCCAGCCCTGCAGGGTGGGGAGAGAAGGGCAGGAGGACTCAGGGCAGGGACCTCAGGAAACACCTTCAACTTCCCAAGTGAAGCTTTTGCTCCTTTTTCACCCCTTGTTACACAGCCATACTTGACCTAATTTTCCAGTCTGAGCAGTGCAGAAGAGTGCATGATGTGCCATGACAGCTTGCATATGTGTTGTTATATTTAAAGGTTTCTTCATTTTTTCCTTTCCCTGCTAGACTTGCTGCACCACAGGGCACTGCTCAGGGCAGCCTGAGCTCTGGCACACTCGGTGGAAACCACTGAGCAGGGGAGGGAGTGAGGGAGGGAAAGATGCTCCAATTAAGCTGATTGGGGGGAAATCAGGGGAAAGGTAGACTGTACATCTGTACATTGGTGCTCATTTATGCTTTGTTTCCAATGGTTTTGAAATAATTAAGAGAAAAGGCACTACTCCCTACCCCTTCTTTGTGGGATGCAGTGACAAGAGCAGGGCTCCAGATGGGGTTTTGCTTCTGGTGCAGAGCCATGGTGCTCTGTAACCCCCAGTCAGTGATGTCCTGAGCTGTTGGTCAAAGCCCCAACCTCACAGGGGCCTGACAGGTTTACTTGGTGCTTGTAAAGTGCTTTAGGGAGAATAAATCACTTGCATGAGCCTTTGCAAAGCAGCACTAATCAACACCTTGTTGTCTGTCAGTGGTTTGATCCTTTCATTACCCTACTCTTTTTAAAAGCCTGCAACATCCCCTAACATTCTTAATTCTCCCCAATTAATAATCTCTGCTATCCCACTCCATCAATTACTACCTGCTTCCTCCTCCTCTGGAGAGCCAGGTAAAGGTCCCCTTTGTGCAGGCACTGCCGTCCACCTGTTCTCCAGCATCTTCTTCATCACTGTGCCATCACATCACTGTGCCATCACCATGCCAGCCAGCCCCTCAGAGGGGATTCATTGCTCCAAACCAGCATCACGGTCTGTGGGAGCACAGAGGTTCCTGGTGGGTTGTTCTTGGCCAAAGCAGGCTCTGTGGGATTTGAGCTGTCCTTGTGGGATGCTCGTTCTGTGGATCCCTACATGGAGCATCCTTTCACTCCTCCACCCAGTAACCTCATGGAGATGCCTACGTGAACAGAGATGGATGTGTAGGTTGTGCAATAACATCTGAATATTTATTCTTTTTTATGGCAATAATGTCCAGAGTCCCTGGGTTTGAGGGCCCTGTGGTATAAGGTGTTGCCCAAAAATAGGCCATTTCCTAAAGAGTTAGTAATTAAGTATTAATATTCCTGCAAAGTAAGAAGTACATAGTGTTTTATTGAAAGTTGAAGCTATTTAGAGTGATTTCAATGGCAGGCTGAGGTGTAACATGAGCTAGTGTCATACAGCTGGGAATGGGGTTTTGCAGCCCAAAAATCAACTGGACATGCATGTGAAGGCTCCCTCACTTCTGCTGGGCTATTCCTTCCTCCACTTCCATCTACAAGCCCCTCATGATCCAGGAGCTTTTTATTTTCCCTGAGCTCAGCTGTGTGCATTTGCTGTGCTGTTTGCCTTTTTTTTTTTTCTGCTGCTTCCCACATGCTCCAGGGCTCATTTTCACTTGGCTGTGATTTGACCTTCAGCTGCCCAAACCCCTTGGAGGGACAGGAGCCATTAATTCCCAGTAGAGCAGATCTGCTGGGCTGTGCTAAGGCCTAGACCACCAGAATTGCTCTGGATTCCCCCTTCCCCTGCCCAGTGCCTGTGTCTGTAACACACTCAGGTTGCCTTGGGCAGTAAGGGATGTATCTGCCCGCAGCCTTCCCACGGACCTGGCCTGCACTGGGAAGGAGGATGGTACAGAAAACAGCTCAGCAGCTCAGCAACCCTCCCATGCTCCAGCACAGGAAAGTCTGGGCTTGAAAGTAAACTTGTTCTTTGCTGCTGTAAAGCCAGAATGTTTAATGGAGTGTTTGGGGCTGTTAAAGCAAAGCTCCTGTTTGCCCATTTGTGCAGTCCCAGCAAGGCAACATCCCAGCATGTTGCTTTCTGCTTTTGCTGGACGGTGCTACATGAACAAGAAGCCTTCTCAGTTGCCACCACATCAGCAGGTAGACTTTTCCCAGCCTGTATGTCTAGACTTACCTTCCAGCACTGGTAAGACCTGTTGCACTGCTCCTATAAAGGGGAATAACCTTTTGGAGCAAACTGAGTGGTAGCATCGCTCTTCTGCTTGTCCCGTTAGCCCTGCTGCAGTTTGCAAGTAGCTGTTAAATACTAAAAGCTTCTCTGTATGACCACGCCTGTCCAGGATCACCTGCTCGAGACCATGGCTAACTATGCACTGAATCCATCAAAACGGGATCGTTTTATCTCAGCAGAGAAGGGACACCCCAGCCTTTGGGCACAGGAGACTGCAGCAAACAACAACAACAACAAAACAATTTGTGTGTAAAAGGAAAAGTCTGTTTCAACTGGCTTGCTGCAAGGTGGGTCACACCGGTGTGACCAGGTAACCTAAACACTCTAGCAGCTACCAGGGGCCTGGGGGTGCTATGGGGACACAGGCACCGTGGGTGAAGCGGTGCCCTCCTGACTGTCAGAGCTCTCCAGCCCTTTTGAAAGTGTAGCTTGCCAGCAGCAGAACTTGTTGACGTGTTTTGATGTAAGTATAACACTGTATTGTAGTTACGTGGTATATGCTGATATGTTAATAGTGTATACTGACTAGTTAGGGTTTGCTAATGTACTACATTTCAATAAAAAGCAATTTAAAAAATATGGAGTTTGTGAGTTTGGTGTCTCTGAAAACACAGGCGGATGAGCGCGTCACCCAGTGACTCCAATCCCTCCAGTATTTCTTATATATCTATCTTAGAGGGCAGTGTGGAACAACATTGTCAAAAGATCCATTTTCAGAGAGGATTTTTCCCACTCTGCTGTAAATATTTTTTAATTTGCTGTACTAGTCCCTAGAAATCTCAGGCCACTAAAAGCCACATTGTTCAAAGTGGCTTATGAATATACTGGAGACACTAATCCACCTTCCCAGAGCTTTTGCTACCTGAATGATGGCAAATGGTGAGCAGGATCAGCAATAGTAACACAGAGAAGGATCCTTTGGCACCTTCTCCCAGTGCTCAAACCCTCCCCACAGCACACCCAGCCTTCAGAAATGACCATGCTGCTCCCAAACAGAGCCATGCTATTAAGGTGAAGGCACAGCCCTGAAAGCTGAGCCAGCTAATAAATATTTATATTACAGTAGTGTACAAAGGCTCCAGCTGGGATTAGGGCACTGCACTAACACAGAGGACAGATCATCCCAGGGTTAAAGGATTTATAGCCTAAAAAAACCACAGCATTCCCGCCTCCCTGGGAGCTGGGCAGTAAGCACAGAGATGGCAGATGTCAACGTTTTCTGCTGTTGTAACACTTTCAGAGTTTGCCGGGAGGCTCTCTAATGGTTTTGAGACAAGAATAGTGGTTCACTACATTACTGGGAAGCTGCTCTGCAGCCAAGAGATGGGAAGGAACTGCAACTCCCCCTCTGCTGTTTGCTGCAAAGATTGTCCTTGGACTTGGTCACAAGCTTTGTGTGGGCTCCAGACCTGCAAAGCAAGGACCAAAATGAACTGGGTGCCAGGTGGGGGATGCTGGGACCCCCCCACCCTGGTGGGGCACAGGCTGGCTCGCGAGGCTGAGATGCTGGAGGTACCTGTGGTTCACAGCAAAAAGGGTAAATGAGTTCCTGCCTCCTCAGAGGGCAGGTGGAAGCATCACCAGCCTGGGCAGGAGAGTTGAACATGTCCCCAGTGTGTGGATCCAGGGACCTATTGAAAACTGTGAAGTCTGGTGCCCTCAACATAAGGACATGGAACTTAGAGGAGGCCACGAAGTTAGTAAGATGACTTATGCACCTCCCCACAAAGACAGGCTGAGAAAGTTGGGGCTGTTCAGCCTGGAGAAGAGAAAGTTGTGTGGAGACCTCAGAATAACCTTCCAGTATCCAGGGAAGTCAGAGGGACTCTTCATCAGGAACTGATAGGATAATGAGTAATGGGTGCAAATTGAAATAAGGAAAATTTAGGTTAGATATTAGGAAGAAATTCTTTATTGTGAGGGTGGTGAGGCGCTGGCACAGGTTGCCCAGGGAGGTTGTGGATGCCCCAACCCTGGCAGCGTCCAAGGCCGGTTCGGATCAGGACTCGCACAACCTGGTCTAGTGGGAGGTGTCCCTGCCCATGGCAGGGGAGGACTGGGACTAGATGATCTTTAAGGTCCCTTCCAACCCTTAACATTCAACCATTCTATGACTGCAGGGGTGGGGGCAGCAGCTTGGAGGAGGCTGTAGCGTGTAGAGTGGGAGGCACATTTAAATAACCTGCCTTAACTAGTGGCAGCTTCAGTGGGGCCCGCAGGAAGATTTTTCATTTGCGTGATGATGTTCTGCTGCATAAGCACCTTATCCTCAGCCAATTCAAGCCTCCCTGGCAGAAGCATTTTCAGCGCAGAGGAAGGGACCGACAGCCCGAGGGCGGCACGGGGAGGTGGCACTGAGGGCTCTCCGGAGACGGGGCTCGAACCCGCGACCCTCCGAGGCGGCGGTGAGGGGGCCGGGCCGCCAGGGGGCGCGGTGCCGGCGGGCGCCGTGCGGGCCCCGTGACCCGGCCCGGCCGCTCCCCCCGCGCCGCCGCCGCTGCCGCTCCCGCCCCGGCCGGGCCGGCCCCGCTCGGCTCCGGGCGCCCCGCTCTGCCCCGCGATGTGGCTGGGGCCCGAGGAGGTGCTGCTGGCCGGCGCGCTGTGGGTCACCGAGCGCGCCAACCCCTTCTTCCTGCTCCAGCGCCGGCGGGGACACGGCAAAGGGGGCGGCCTCACGGGTGAGGCGCGGCGGGGACGCTGCGGGCCGGCCCGGGCTCCGGGAGCGCGGGGAGGGCGCTGGGGGGGCCCGGCGGGGCTGGGCCGGGGGTGTCAGCGCTCAGGTGCTGCTGCCGGGGAGCGCAAATAACTAACGGGGTGCTTCCCTTGTGGAAAATGGCTTCTCAGCCCTTCTCGCGTTGCCTTGAATTATTGAGGTAGTTTATTTTGTGTGTGTGTTGTGTGTGCTTTTTCAAGATTCGGAGGACGGCAGTAAGGCGTGGTTTGTGATCAATAGCGGTGTGGAAGCTGTGCTGTGCATGGGCCGGGGGTGAAGCTGGGTGGGTGCAGCCCCGTGGGAAGTGCCCCGTGTGTGTCGGGGGGACAGCCCGTGTTTGTGACAGATGTTAAAATAACGTGGATGCCACCAAGGCGCAATATTAGCAGCAACAAAAGATCCCCTCAGCTTTAAAACACCCCGTTTGTGTGCAAAATGCTTGCACAGTTATATGAATAACAAAAGTGTGCGTTTTACACTCTTGAATTACAGCCAGTGCCTTATATTAGCCCAGTTAACCAAACATACAAACTAAGAAATGAGACAGCTGATAAACATTCTCAGCATATTTTATCTTTTCATAGTGTTCAAAATTATTTTTAACTGCTCTGTTTGATGTAACATAACTTATCTGTGCAGTGTTGCGTGTAGGCCTATACTTCTATTTTACAATTTACCAGGTTTTTACAAGGAGAAATGATGTCCAATGCTATTCTGGAGACATCTAAACTGATGTTTAAATGAATGGTTGAAGCTTTGAGCCAGTTTACTTCTTGAGCTGGTTTAGCTCAGTGAGAGAGTCTCTCCAGAGCTCCAGTGGGTTAAAAGCCATGTGTGCTCCATGAGGAACTGTACAGTGACATCTCCGAGTTAGAGTGGGATATTCAGCCAAGCTGGGAAGGTGTTTAAGTTGCTGTCAGACTCAAGTTCTTAAATGTTTTGTTACCAGTCTGTGTGTCAATGTTTGACTGGTCACTACAGCCACAGGAAGGATTCAGAATGAATGACCTTTTAATCCATATCCTGCCTAAAACTGTACACAAGAAAGCCGGAGCCCAAGCTGGAATCCTGCTGTGCTGGATATATATGTGTTTGTTTTAGGGATTGCCAGATGAGCTTCCTGTGGATGGTGTTTCTCTTGACATGCAATCAGTGGTATATTCCCAATCTATTAATTACATCACAGATAGCTAAAGGAGATAAGGGGAAGAAGTGGCATGTTTCATGATAAGGAATGAGATATGGGTGAGTACAGTTTGCTCAGGCTGAGCCAAACCATGGGAGCTGGGAATTGAGACTGGGCCTCCCAGATGCTGAGCCATGAGGCCAACCATCCTCCCTCTCCAAGTTGTGATGTTAGAAAACTTTTAATCATGAGGGTGTTGCAAAAATAATTTGCATTACAGATGCTTGTAGTACATTATCTAGAATAACAAAGGAAAGCATCATCTTACATATTTTATTTATCTGGTAAATAGACTTAATTGAAATAAATGTATTTGCTTTAGAAAGTCTGGGGACTTGTCAGCATTTACTCTGGAAGAGCCTCCTTTTTTATTGAACATTATATAAAAATAATTTAACTTCTGTATTACCAAATTTTGAGTCACTGACATCTTTGTTTAATCAAAGTACTTCCAGAAACATCCCTGAAATCTGTGAGCACCAGTTTTTCTAGATCTACTTGATTCTGTTTTGAATGAGTTATCTTACCTACTGTTGGCATAGGTGGTGCTGAAAGGTACAGCATTAAAAACTCTTACATCTTTTAGTTTGGTAGGCTCAAAAATCACTATTCTTAACAGAAACCCCACAGAGGAAAATACATTTCACTTTCATTAGAAAACTCTGCTAGGAAGGCAGAGAATTATAATGAGGTTTAGGAGGCGTTTAATTGCCATCTAAACTTTTTCCATTACCAGGGGGACGGGCTGCAGTTGGTTTATAGGTGTTTTACCTGCAGTGACAGGATGTGTGTCTTCATTTTCTCAACCAAGCTCTTCCATCACAGCTGCAGACTGTGAGCATCAGCGTTTTTCTGTAGTGATGATACTATATTTTTACTTAACCCAGTTCTTCATTTTGGTATTGGATTGCTTTAATTTCTTTCTCTTTGCATCCTAGGTCTCCTTGTAGGAACACTAGACGTGGTTTTGGATTCCAGTGCCAGAGTTGCCCCGTACCGTATCCTGCACCAGACTCAGGACTCTCAAGTGTACTGGGCAGTGGCCTGTGGTATGTGCTGATGTGACTTGTTGGGGACTGGATTTGGGTTATTCCATTGCCCTTTTGGTTCAGATGATCAGTTATGCCACGTAAGAATATCCTATGACTGCTCAGGAAACTTTCTAGAGTTTCTGATGGGGTAGTGGAAAATGCCGGAAATTACAGAACTTCTCAGTGTTGTTTAAACAGTTGTTGAGGAACTGAAGGCTCTGCATCTGCAGATGTTAGGAATTTTCTTTCTTCCAAGAGGTACCTGTTTGCAATGTCATAGTGAGATTGTTCAGAGGATAAAGCCAAGATTGCTGTGGGATGGTGAATGTTGTGCCAAACTTGCTTACCAGGAGCATGGCACAAGATGGGAACATGTAACGTTGTTCAAGATGCCAGGGACTCTTTGGGGAATTTCTTTACTGTCTTAATCCATTTTTTTTCTGTATTTCTGGCCTGTTAAATATCTTAGAATAATATTTTTTTTAGCACCAAGGATACTTGGCCTCTTTTACTTGAGAAATGCAACTGCTGTATTGGAATATAATGGTGCAACCACCTGATATCTGGTGGTGAACTTTGATTAAGGTTTTAGGTCCTGCTGCTTGCTAAAGAGAAAATATCTTCAGACGTGTTTGTTAGACCAACTTTGTTTATAATAAGAATCTTCACTTCTCACTTTGTGGTTGAGGCGTAAAATCCGATCATGAAGGAATCATTTGCTAAGCCCACAGATGTTCCTGTTCCCACCTTTTACCAAGGCAACCAACACAATATTGTCCCTTGCAGAACCACTTCAGTTTTGCGGATGAGGTGTTTAGAAGTTGCTGTGTTCCACAGAAATTCAGTTTCCCTTTTGAGGAGGGTGGAGGCAGGGAATAAGAAAGACAGAAAACAAAATGGCAGGTCAGAAACTGCATAGAAAAAAGCAGAATATTTAGTGGCCTCATGCAGTGCAGATTTGTAATTTATAGTATCTCAGTGAGTGCGTTATTTTTGTACAATTTCAGGAGTGTTTTAGTTGATACCCTCTATATCTCAGTTCCTTTTAAACAGTGCAGCCTGGGAAAGTGAGGTGGGCTGGATAACACCCAAATGGAGTTGGATAAATTATTCTACTGCAATAAATATGTTGTCTTCAGCCAAAGTATTTTTTAATCATATCTGGTTCTCATTTTGCTGTGGAAGTAAGAGTACTGGCATTCACTTAAGGTTATAAATGTATATGGCTCTCTAGTTGAAAAGTGCAAATATTTTGTTTGCAATTTATTGTGTGTACATGCTAGTGGGCAGCAATATGGTCACACGTGCAGTTTCAGGCTTTCAGCACTGTGTTCTTATAGCCATCTTTGTAGGAATTGCAGACTTTTACTCCTTCATGCATGTCATTCTAATGTTGTTCTTATAAAGATGTCAGTTATTGAGGCCAGCCTTATTTTAGCAATTTCTCTGCTGTCACTTGGTGGGAGATGCAGCTCATGAAACAAAACAGGATGCAGACTGCATTCCCCTGCTGTTGTTGCTGAACCTGTGGGTTTTTTCCACAAAGGATTCTACTGTTGTTAATTCTGTGCCCTTAAAATAAACCATTTTGTATTACTCAAAATAATATATGCTCTAGAAACGTTGTCAGATGCTGGGATAGATGTCAAGTAAACTTATACATAGAGGCAGCAGAACAAACATTTGTTGTCTAATCCATTGGGCTGTACACACAAACCCAAATTCATAGCCCTCTGCAGGGAGGTTCTATGCCAACAATATCGTGATAGCTGTCAATAGAGGGGAAGAAACCTTTTAATAAACACAAATCTTTGAAATTATTAACAGCAACCAACTAAGGCAACTTTCTCTAGGAAAGTTCTTTAATTTTGTTACAGATTGAAGCTTATCCTTTGTGAAATGTTGTGGACTGTATGGTTAAAGACAGCTAACTATTTGATATAAAGTTTGCTGAGAAGTTGTTTGTATTTTTTTTAAGAAAGCAGAGAACTTTCTGACATAAATATTTTGGTTGCTCTTTGGTTTGGAATTGTATGCTCCCTGCTGATCATTGCCCCTGGGAAATGGAAGCTCTTTGTAGGTGTAAAAAGTTCAGTTGTTCTCAAATTTCAAGGTTCTTCTGATAGTTCATTATTTTTGTTCCAGAATACCAGGAATAAAAGAGTATTTCTTGACTGGAACATAAGAATGCTTTTTGTCTGGGGAAAAAAGCCGTGTTTGGTGTGCACTGGCAAATAGGATGATCTGTTGGTCGTGTGCTCATTATCCTTGGTGGCAGTGGAGACATTTTATTAGAAACATAATGTTGGTGTACATAAAATATCCCTGACATGTACACAGTTGGTGTGTTTGATTTATCCTGATCACTGTTCAGTAATTATTAGTTTCCTGCTGTGAACTTGGAGGAAAAAAGACCTTGTTCTGATTTTTTTTCCTTGCTCTTCTCATCATCTTTCTCCCCTTAACTAGGCTCATCTCGTAAAGAGATCACAAAGCATTGGGAGTGGCTGGAGAATAACTTACTGCAGACTCTGTCCATCTTTGACAATGAAGAAGACATCACCACCTTTGTCAAGGGCAAGATACATGTAAGTGACGTTTCCCTGAAGGACTTAGGGATCCTGAGAAAGAATGGGGAGATGGTTTTGAGGATTTTTTTATCCTTTTTTATCCTTTTCAGTCATACATAGGTATGAAATTGTCATGGAACACATTGCCAGCATCAGGTCACAGTCAGAACTGGACAAATGTGTTTGGGGGAGAAAGGTGGGAGCAGTAGATCTCAAGGAACAGCCTGTTAGTGATGCTCCTACTAATTACAATCTTTAAAATCTTGCTGATTATACCTTTGAATGCAGGGAGAATGTTTAACAAGGGTTCACCTAGCAACAAATGCAGGAGAGAGAATTCTGGTTTGCAAGCAAAGTACTTGCCCTGCCACACTGGTCTGAAAGGCATCTGGGTAAAGGAACTGCACCCCAACTTCCACTGTCTTTCGAGTCAGACAGGTGACTGCTTGTTGTGCAGTTAACACACTTCAGATTCCCAGCCCACAAATCCTCCAGTGTACAAGCTTATAAATACAGTTCTTTATTGAAGAGCAGAAATTTGAGTCATTTTCAGCTCTTCTGTCAGATTCTTTGTATTTTCTGTGCGTGAGAGAGATTGTGATCATTTGTTTTTCCTTCTGGCCAGTCAGGATCTGACAGATTGCAGAGTTCTGCCCTTCCTGGCAGATGATCTTCTTCCCGTTGAAGAAGCACGTATGCAAGGGAAAAGAGACTTCAGTTCTCCTGCAGGGTGTTCCAGGTGTTCCCAGGCCAGCCATGAGGAGCTCAGTCAAACGTTAAACATCAGTGCTTGTGGCATGTGCTCAGGGGTAGATCCAGATCCCAGACTCCCACATGATCTCACTGCCCTTTCTGCACGTCTTTGCTGTTTCTCTGACGTGACAGGACTGAAACTGCTGTGCCGTGTTACTTCTTTGCTGCTGTGACCCTTTGCTGTACATTATGTCTGTCAGCAGCCAGGTTCCCTTCCATTTCTTCCCTCTCTCCTCCCATGTCCTTTCAGGGCATTATTGCTGAAGAGAACAAGAATGAGCAGCCCCAGAGTGAAGAGGATCCAGGTAAATTCAAAGAGGCCGAACTGAAGATGCGGAAGCAGTTTGGGATGCCCGAGGTGGAGAAGTTGGTCAATTACTATTCCTGCAGCTATTGGAAGGGACGTGTACCCAGGCAGGGTTGGCTGTACCTCACTGTCAATCACCTCTGTTTCTACTCTTTCCTACTGGGCAAAGAGGGTGAGTTATGAGCCTGCAAGTTGTTTTTCTGTCATTTCCCGTGATCTTTTTGATGCAGTTGATGTTTTGTGTGAACTTCTTTTTAGGCTGACAGCTTTTTTCCCTTTTAGGAATCCTTGAGCTCTGGCCCAGCCCATAGATTGCTCTCACAGGCACTTACTTCAGTACTGTTTATACTGAATGCTTGAGTCATTTTTCAAAACATTTCTCAAGTTGTGCTGAAGTTTTACTCAAATTGGATTACTTTTTACAAGTTTTACTCAGACTGGGTTTGAGAACCAAGGAGTATTTTTACCTTGGTGAGTTTTATCTGGTACAACTGCCAGGACCCCATATTTACAAAGCATGAGCTCCTGAGTCCAGAGCTGATTGGCTGGAAAGAATTAATGAAAACTTGAGTAATTGTAGTTGAAAGCATTTACTGGATGGGAGATAGTCCTTTTGGAACTGCATTCATTTCTAGTCTAGTTAATCCCAAAGATTATTTCCAAGTATTTTTGGAGAACCCAGCAAAAGTATGAAGAAAAGAATTGTGTAAGAGGGGGGGAAATGTTGCTACACTGAGAACTTGGTAGCTGCTTGACCTTCATTTCTGATTGATTGCTGTTTTGCCTCAAATTGTAATAACAGTATTTTTTAATTTTTTTTCCCAGTTACACTGGTGATCCAGTGGGTGGATGTAACCCAGCTAGAAAAAAATGCTACACTGCTGTTCCCTGAGTGCATTAAAGTAAACACAAGGGACAGTGAACTCTATTTTTCCATGTTCCTCAACATCAACGAGACATTCAAGCTGATGGAGCAGTTGGCCAACATTGCCATGCGGCAGCTGCTGGATAACGAGAGCTTCCTACAGGACAAGTCTCTCCCAAAGCCCAGGAAGCCTCTTAAGAACATCTCTGCATTAAAAAGGTATATGTTTCCAGCAGTGAGAAAAGAAGATAGATAATAGAGGATTGTAATAATAAGTCTGCATTACTTTGTAGCTCCCAGGTGCCACTGGGGTTTTCTCACTCTAGGGGCTGCATCACTTATTTCAGCCATTAGCCCTCTGCCTTCTGTGTTTTGTTCCCATCCCAAATTGGAGCTGATTTCACACACACCCTCGTGACTTTCTCATGGATGACAAGGCACTGTTAGAAGGATTTTTCAACTAGAAACTGCCAAAAATCCTATGTAAAAAAAGTGAAAGAAGAAAATTACACTAGCCCCTTTGTCTGAAGTTGAAGGTTTATAAAAAGTAACATAGATTTGTATTGTAAAAAATCCTCCCACTGGGGGCTGTTCTCTGTAGTGTAGCAGAGAAGTTTTGCATTTAAGTTTTGCAGATGCACTTGCATGTTTTATCTTGCATTGCAGGACATACCTTGTCAGTGAGGCATGTCTGAAAAAACAGTCAGATAAGGGGTGGCATCTCAATTAGAGAAGGGAATCTAAGAATACACACTGCAGTCTGAAGGTTGTGATTGGAACTTAGCATTAATGTTTGAGTGGGTTTTTCAAGTAAGGAAAAAAACCTGAGGGTACTACCCTTTACTTTTCCCCAGAGACCTGGATGCTCGAGCCAAAAATGAGTGCTACCGTGCCACTTTCCGCTTGCCCAAGGATGAATGCCTGGATGGACATACAGACTGTACCTTGTGGACACCATTCAACAAGACACATATTCCTGGCCAGATGTTTGTTTCCAACAATTACATCTGTTTTGCCAGCAGGGCAGAGGAGGCCTGTCATCTCATCATTCCTCTCAGGGAGGTGGGGATTTCTTAGCTATATATTAAGATTGCAGGCCTTTCTTGTCTTTTTTGTGCTTCTGTCTTTTGTGCTGTGCTTTTTAGATAATGGAGAACGTGCTAGATCCAAATGGTCCTTGTCTTTGTGTTCTAGGTGACAATAGTTGAGAAAGCAGATAGTTCCAGCGTCTTGCCCAGCCCTCTGTCCATCAGCACTAAAAGTAAAATGACCTTCTTCTTTGCCAATCTGAAAGACCGAGATTTCTTGGTGCAGAGAATCTCTGACTTCCTGCAGAGAACACCATCCAAGAAACCATGTGGCACCGACAGGGAGTGGAAGTGGAATTTGGCTGATGCCAGTTGCGAGGTACTGAGGAAATAGCTGGGAGGAACTTTTCAGAGCAATGCTCCTTGCAGTGTGTTAGCAGCGCTTGTTACCAGCCAGTGCTGTCTCTGTTGGCCATCAGCAGAGGAGGAGGCAGCCTGAGCTCAGACACTTTCTGTTCTGTTGTTCAGGAGGTTCCAGAGCTGCCTTCCAGCAGCCCACTGGCCATCAGCCCCATGTCTGCTCTCGGCCATCGACCCGTCAACTTCTGTGCTGGGGAAGTGCCAACAGCCTCGCAGGGACTGCTCAAACTCTTCAGAAGGAACTCTGAGGAGCTCTCTGGACCGAAAGGGGTAATTAATATTTTAATGTAAAACAATTAACTTTAAAAAGTTTGCAATAGGTTGCAGATTTCCTTGTCTTCTCTAAGAGTGGAAATGCATTTTATCCCTGGTCAGTCCTGCAGTATCACTGCTGTGTCTGTCACAGGGATAGTGCTGCATAGATGGAACCTAACCCTCAGCTTACTTTGTCAGTACTGACACACCTGAGATAGTTGACTAGAGGCTGAGAAATTAGTATTACCAGTGTTATAGGATGTGAATTCGTGGCTGTGAAGAACTGCTTTTCTTCGGATCAAGAGAGCAGAGAACTGATATCTCTGCTTGTTAGTTAATCATCATAGTCCATGGTTCTGCTTGCATTTATGTGGAGATTTGCAAGGTGTAGTGCCATTGCACAGCCCATGTTAGTGTTGTAAAGACTTGACTTTAAGCAAGGTCAGAAATGATTCAGAACAGGGGAGATTAGCATATACACCCTTCAGCAAAAAAAAAAAGAGAAGATTTAAATGTCACAATGCATTTCTCATGGGAAGTGCAGGTCTGAGTATGTGCAGAAATCACCTGTCCTACAAACATAAAAATGCATTAATCTCCTAAAATAGCCATATTTGTTCCTATGAAGGCAAAGGAGAAGATGAAGGAAGAGTCTTGGAACATTCATTTCTTTGAATATGGGCGAGGGATGTGTATGTACCGCACTGCCAAGACGAGGGAGCTGGTGCAAAAAGGAATCCCAGAGAATCTTCGTGGAGAGCTGTGGCTCCTTTTCTCAGGTAGGATGTTCTGCTGGATATTTTGACAGCTAGCAAGAGTAAGCTTTCTGCTCATCTCAAGGGAAAAAGTATGAATCTTAGTTCATTTCAGAAGAAATTAATGACAGATTGACTCCACCTGAATGATACTTCATGGTGGGTTTTTTGCCAAAAATGCAGTGATCACAGTCATGAGATAACTTTCTTTATGAGCCTAGTAGCTGCGTGGCCTCCTTTGTCTGTGTTTCAGCGTTGGGACCTAAACTCTAACAGAGTGATTTAATAATGAGTTTGTTCCCATACTTTCACATCTGTTTGTAGTTGATGAGTTCATGCGGTGCTTCTTGGCTCCCTCATCTCTGAAGCTGTGGGCATAAAATCCGTATTCCAAAGCTCCAGAGGTAAAGTGATATTTGCCATTTCAGGGGCTTGGAACGAGATGGTGACTCATCCTGGTTACTATGCAGATCTTGTGGAAAAGTCAATGGGAAAATACAATCTTGCTACAGAGGAAATTGAGCGAGATCTGCACCGCTCTATGCCAGAACATCCTGCCTTCCAAAATGAGTTGGGAATTGCTGCCCTCCGGAGAGTCTTAACAGCTTATGCATTCAGAAATCCAACAATTGGGTACTGTCAGGTAAGAAAGAAGTCTTAAACGTGTTAGTCTGACACAGTGACCGTGGCTGACTTGGTCATTTTCTGGAGTTTTTTGTTCAATTTCAAGCTTTTCCTTCATGCTGTCCGTGTGGTGGTGGGACAGTAGGAAAGAAGTCCTTATGCTGCAACATCTCTTAAATACCTTTTGAATACAACATTTAAATAGACTTTTCATATGGTTGTTAGATGTAATGTCAGAGTCTTTACTAGTTTTCCTGCCAGAGCTTTCCACAGTTCAGCAAAAACATCTTCTGGTTTCATTAAAAAGAGCAATTAAATAAAATAAGCGATGTTACACGTGGGCAGTATATTGAAAATGAAGCCAGTTGCTGGTTTATGAAACAACTCAGTGGAAATTCAGGTTCATTTTGTGTATTGCTGCGGTATTAGAGGTTCTCATTATGTTCTGTTATGACCAAATTGTTACCAAGCTTTTTGTGAAAACTCTGAAAATTATTCTTAGTCACATTGTTTTCTGAAAGTGCTTGACTAAAGGTCACCATATTATTTGCTGCCTCTCAAAAAGAGGAACTGAAAACAGGAAGGTACATTGGTTTAAGGGCATCCATTGACTCAGAGCTGGAAAGGGATGTGACTCTTAGTGACAGCTTGCTGTATTCATGGTTTTAAAGTTTAGCTGGTCTGTAATGGCAGAGGTTTCATGAAGACCTTCTTGTTTTTCTCCTGTACCTGTGCTATTTGGCTGTGCTGGCTCACAGGCCATGAACATTGTTACGTCGGTGCTGTTGCTCTACTGCAACGAGGAGGAGGCTTTCTGGCTCCTGGTGGCTTTGTGCGAGCGGATGTTGCCAGATTACTACAACACAAGAGTAGTGGGTGAGTCTTTGTCAAATTCATGCTGGAGCCTGGATTTTCAGCTGCAGTTGCACCAGCATCTCCCAGGAGCATTTTGTTGTTCAGACTTAATTAAATGTGAAGCATTTTAAAGATGAGGAAGCACAACCCTGTTCCATTTGAAGTCACAGGTGTGTGATGGAGACACGGGAAGAGACACTACAGGCTACCAAGGTAGTAGTACTACCTTGTAGTAACAAGGAAGATGAAGTAACTAAAAATTGGTAGCAGGAGGGACCATTTGTAGTAAGGAGGCTTATCTAGAAGAAATTTATTGAGTTTTGGTCTTACCCATATGAATAATGTATTAAATTTTTGAAACAGGCTCCTGGGAAAGGTTAGCGAAAGCACTGTTTCATAGGCTTTTGAAGTGGGTCTGTATAAAAGAGTATAGTTTAGTGTAAATACCACAATATCAGTAATCCTCCACCTCTCCATTCAGAGAAAATGCGTCAGTCAGTGAGAGGTTCTGTGTCTGCATGCTCTGCAATGTAGGAATAGTCTTTATCTAAATATGTTGTTTTTATTGCGAATGGGAAAGAAAATTAAATGAATGTCTTAATTTTAGTTCTGATTCTCAGAGACTTATATGAAACTAAGTGAACTCACACTGTTTTGTTTAGTAACTGGTTAGCTTGGGTATAGTACCATGAGACCACCAGTTTGAGTTCTACTGTTGTTTCTTTTGTCCGTTTCAGGTGCATTGGTGGACCAAGGGATCTTTGAAGAACTTACACGAGAGTATCTTCCACAGCTGTCAGAAAAGATGCAGGACCTGGGAGTGATTTCCACCATATCCCTTTCCTGGTTTCTCACTCTCTTCCTCAGTGTCATGCCCTTCGAGAGTGCCGTGGTCATTGTCGACTGCTTTTTCTATGAGGGAATCAAGTTTATCCTGCAGGTGTCACTGGCCATACTCGATGCCAACATGGAGAAGTTGTTAAAGTGCTGTGATGAAGGTGAAGCCATGACTATTTTGGGCAGGTACCATTCATTGTTCTTATTTATAACTGAATAGTGACAGTGCCCTTTTAGTCATCCTCTCTTTCTACCTGATTCCATTACACAGCAGGTCACAGATAACACTCTAAGATGAAACTTGAACTCCAGAGAGGTTTGCTGTTGCTTTCTACAACAGCTGAAATTAATTCTTAGCTCAACTATGGAGCAATCCCATATTTCTGGAATTGTTTGCTTTGCAGCATAATACCTCCCTGTATTTCAGTTTGAATTTGAACTCTCAAAGGTTGTTTATTCAAAATTCACATAATAATTCTGCTCTACTATTAGGAACAGACCCTGTCAGGAATTGCCTTCTAGAAAAATAAAGCTTTATCAAGAGATATCTCCCAAGTCTCATAAATGTAAGATTTTCTTGTTTGAAATGGGAATCTTTTCTATGTGCAGCAAGATACGCAGCTTACGACTAGAAGCCCACTTTCAAAAGAGTAGATACTCCAAAAATAAAGTGAAAATCAACTTTACTTCAGACACTAATCTCAAGAGTCTTGCATCTGTTCTCTTTTTTCCCCACAGATACTTGGACAATGTAGTTAACAGACAGAGTGTCTCTCCCCCTATTCCCCACTTGCACGCCTTACTGACGAGTGGAGATGACCCACCACTGGAAATCGACATCTTTGAACTCATCAAAACCTCCTACGAGGTCAGGTTCTGGCTTAGTTTTTGCCCAAGAGATTTTTCTCTCCTAACATCCCATTTTATACTTTGTGCAGCCAGAATTTGAACAGTGTTCATAGCTTGAGGTGCTTAAGGATTTGCAGGCTGAAGCCATTATTCCAGCTGCTTGGTGTGAGTAGAATCTGACACTGTTGACTATTGTGGATTACAAAGAGTCTCACCAACACCAGTGGGGACTAAAATGAAGACTGCAAATAAGTAAAGAATTACAGACTAGAGCTTTCTTTCTGCTTTACCTAAGAAGTCTCCATTCTTACTTGTATTTGAGGATTGCCAGTGCTAGGGAGTTAAGGAGGGAAATTCAGGGTAAAAATTGTGAGGTAAACTGCAGAAACATTGGAAGCATTTCAGTCCACATGCATGGGAATCCTCAGCTGTGACCTATGTTGTAGTAATAGGAAGGTGATCCCAGAATGGTGCCGCTGCTGTTGAAATACCTCTGCAGTGGTAGAGGTGGACCTCATTATTCATACTGAGAACAAACTCATAAGAAATCTGATTCTGAATGATGGAAAAAAGACCGGAAGAGAACTGGTGTTAGACATTCTCTGCTATGCTTTGTAAAGTGTGGGATCATTTCCCTTTTTATCTCCTGTTTTTCATCCCGTCCCCTTCCAGCTGTTTACAGTCAGGCAGCTGTCATTGTACTGCGTGTTTTGTTTGCTTCTTCAAGTCTGCCATCTCTGTTTGTTCCTGGTTTCTTTTTATCATGGAGTATTACCAAATTCATATTACATGTCTGACCCAGTCATTAGAAAAACCTCTTGACTTTGGTGTTTCCAGCTGAATCCCATAGGGGTCCTAGAGGGAAAAAAACAGGGCTGGAATGAATGACAACCTGTCTGTTCTCTTGTCTCTACCACAGTACAGGACTTGTATTTCTGTCAGTCCTGACAGGTCCTTTTTCAGCTGTTCTGTAGAAACCTCTGATGTTGGATTTCTCATGAATTCTGAATTACTTTTCTTGCAGGACAGGGGGGAATAGGGAATAGAGCTCAAGTTTTTTCTCATCTTGCTGCTGGTAAAAAGCTTCTAGTGGGTTGAGATCATCTCTGAGGGGATAGTACACTTGCTAAAGAACATATAACTGAAGATGGATTGTTTTTTCTTTAGAAGATGAAGTTGACCTGGTCTGCTTCCTTTTCTTGTAGAAATTTAGCAACCTGAAGGCAGATGACATTGAACAAATGCGTTTTAAACAAAGGCTGAAGGTGATCCAGTCTCTGGAGGATACAGCCAAGAAGAGTGTGGTATGTGACTCCCAAATTGAATGAGCTACCAAATGGCACAGTCATGGAATGTGTTTTTGCTGTGAGCATCAAGAAACTTTGCACTGTAGCTGTGACATGGAGGGAGATAACAAACACTTGTAGGCCTTGTCGTAGTGTCCATTGCCTAGTGCTGTCTGTTTTACTGCTTGCCTGGAATCTTTGAGAGAAGGCTTGCTAGCAGATAATTATTTTACTGCCATTTAGAGAGCATGCAAGTGCATTCCAGAACTTTACAGAAGGGTCCATGGCCAAAGGGGAGTGTCCGTATCTGTTGCCATTATCTCCCATGTCCTGGTGTTTATTTCACTGTTGTTTTTCAATGCATGTGAGTCAAACCTCTGAAGATAAAAACAGGAGGAAGGGGCAACACAGTCTGCTCAGTCAGGTCTGCACAAAGAGGAAATAAGCACAGTAATATTTTTTCTAACTACTTGAAACATCAGCAGTTTCTTCGTGACTGCAGACTGTCTTCCTGACCTGTGTCCAGGGATATTAGAATGGTTATGTTTTCCTTCCCATCCTGTGTCATATTTCCTTGCACTTGGTTTCTTCTATGTTATACAGATTTTTCAGTGAGTTGTATTTAATTTTTCTACCTTCAAAATAAATTGTTTGCTCTATTTTATCCCTGACTACAGGTCCGAGCTGTGTCTGGTGACATTGGTTTCTCTATTGAAGAACTGGAAGAGCTGTATGTAGTGTTCAAGGTAAGAAACAAGAGTGAGGAAGAATGTTCTGACACAGAGAATACAAATAGCAAAATAAGTTGAAAGGGAAGCAATGACTTTGCTTCAATTCTTAATGTTACCTATCAGAACAAATGTGATATTCTGTTACACGTGGTGCCAGTAGGACTGGCCCTATCTGACTGATTATTTTTAATTTTTTTCCCCCAAAGATGGCCAAAACACATTCACAGTATTTGAATGATAGTTATTCTGAAAGAGACTGTGGAGTCAATGGGAAGGAGTGTCACATAACACTTAGAACAGGGAGCTAGGATTGACTGTACCTCAGTTTTTATTCTCAGGTTTTCCATTTACTTGTTCTGTAATTGTGACAAGATTACTTAAGGGCTTTGCCTCTATTTTTCAGGGCATATATTTTTAAAAGAGTGATATTACCCAACAGCATTTATCAAAGTCACTGCAAACTCAGTTGCACTGTATTACAGACTCAGAAAGAGGCTTAGTTCTAAAACCTGCATGTTTCCTTTGCAATAAAGCCTGAGCATCATTTTGTTAAAACCTGAAATCGTGTTTTGTATTTTTCCCTTTAAATTGTTCTTTGTGTTTTCCCGAAATCCCCATCTCTTCCTTCATTTTGAACTATTTTGTAGTGAAGTAACACCAGGAATAATGGGGGAGATAAAGCGTGCCCTGCAATGTCTCTTCTTTGCTCACTCAGTGCTATTCTTGAGCTGTAACAAAGTCTCCACTCCTGTGGTGCAGTGTAATCCCACCTGTTGATCCTTTCCCCCCAAAGGCCAAGTACCTGATGAGCTGTTACTGGGGGAACAACCGCGCTGCTGCTGCCGCCCGCCGGGATCAGAGCCTGCCGTACCTGGAGCAGTATCGCATAGACATGGAGCAGTTCAGAGACCTGTTCATCAGCCTCACCCCCTGGGCCTGCGGGGCACACACACCTGTCCTGGCAGGGCGGATGTTCCGCCTTCTGGATGAGAACAGGGATTCTCTCATCAACTTCAAGGAGTTCGTGACAGGAATGAGTAAGTGGTGTTTTTGGAGAAGAGGGGATATTGCAAAAAATGTTTCTATCCTTCTTCAAGAAGAGAACTAAAAGGAGAGAATGGTGTGTATGCTGTCATGAGGGGAGGGTGACAGGAAGCCTCAAGCTAAACAAGATACACCTTTTTGGAGTGGATTTGCTTCTGCACAGGACTTTGAGCAGTCAGCGTTTCCTTGTTGCATGGGAACTTATTCTGGTTTGAACCTGTGAGTAGAGGGTGATTCTTTATCCTAAGTGCTATTTTTCTTGACCTTTTTTTTTTTCTTTGCAGGTGGGATGTACCATGGTGACCTCACTGAAAAACTCAAAGTACTCTACAAACTGCACCTGCCTCCTGGTGAGTGATTAGTTCCATATATTGCTGTATCTTGCTGCTACTGAACATGGTCTGTTCTGACATGCAGTTGAAATGGGATGCCTCATGAGTTTCACTAATGAAGTGGGTGATACTGCTGTTCAGTTAGGTTAGAGACCTTAACATTTGCTTCTCTGTGAATACAGCTCTGAATCCAGAGGAAACAGAATCTGCTTTGGAAGCCACAAGTTATTTCACAGAGGATGTGACAGCAGAAGGTAATACAACACTGCTACCTTTACCTCTCAGTTTAGGCAGGAGTTGCAGCAGAGATCCATGTGCTGTGGACAGTGATTCTGTGCAAGGCATGGTGTCATGCTGGCAGTGTGTTAAGATTGCCAGTGTGTTTGAGCTCGCTGTCTTCGTTGCATGGTGGGGAAGAAGTTTGGAGATAAAACTCCTCAGTGCCCATTTCGTGCAGGATACAGCATGCTCTGAGGCACAGTCATAAACTGCTGAGGAGGAGCAGTGTGCTTTCACCAGCCCCTGTCTCCCACCATGATTTAGGTTTTTCATGCAAGTCTCATTGTCTCTCTTGTTTTTGTTTCCTTCTCTGTGTCTGTCTATGTCTGGCCTTTTCTTCTGTTTTATCTGGGATATTGTCCCCTCAGCCCCTTTTTCTGCTGCTCAAGTATCTCCTTTTGTCTCAGAGCTGGATATCTGCCTGCATTGTGAGTCTCAAGGTCAGTCCATGGGTTATGTGCATGCATTGAGCATGACTATGGTGCTGATACCACCTGCCAGCACCATTATGCTGATGTAAATACTCTGAAATTGTTGCTGCTGCTCCTCTCTTGTGACACTCTCACAATTAATAAAGTGTTATAAGTAATTAAATATCTTTCAGGATATTCCACTTATTCAGTTTCAACCCTGGTCAAAATGGGTTTTGTCTGACTTCTTTTAATGGAATTTATCTCACCCTAGAAACTGGTGGTTGAAAATATGCTCAGAATAAACGGATGAGGTGCTAGGCTTGCTGGCCTGTGTAGCTGATCCCTGGGCCTACTCCACAGTCTTCTGTTTTAAAGGAACAAGGATGCATGCCATTGAATTGAAAAACTGTTAGTAGAGTAGTTTACTGCATTTCTTAAAATACAATTTTAGAGATTGTCAAGTAGGAGGTCAAAGTATGTCAGTCATGCTAAATGTTTACCAAAATACAATGATGCTTAAAAAAATACGTAAGTACAAGAGGTATTTGTGCAGTTTGGTGCTAGGTGGCTAAATTAACAGTCAGAGTTGGAACCAAGATTTCCTATTTACTCTAGTGACAGTGTAGGGAACCAGGAGAGAAGTTTGTGAAATTAGACTGCAAATTGCTCCTCAATGTCAGTTCAGTCAGCGAATAGTGGTGAGTGTAGGTATTAGTCACACACATGCTCAGTAGTGGTTTGGGGTTTTTCCGTTTATTATCTTGCTTGGGATGACTGAACTTCCTTGTCTTTAGGCCATCACATTGCTTAGCTGCCTTTCATATCTGTGTTTAACCCTTTCTTTTAAGAGCTCTGCCCTCTACCTCAGCTCTTCAACCCACTTTTTTTGAGTGTGGTTCTTTATCCAGCTCATCCCATCAGCCTCTTGCTTCCATCCTGTTCTGTTCACTCCTCTAAACATGATGTGGGAGTGTGTGATCTAACTTCTATTAAAAATATTCTTGTATAATTTTATATTGAGTTGTCAAGTTCTTTGTGTGTTGTATTGCTGAAAATCAGTTATTAATCGTTATTTTATAATTCTGTAATTTTTTAGAAACCCAAGAAGATAAAGGAAGGAGAAATGAGAATGGTCCAGAAAAAGGTAATTTCATCATCCATTAGACCACACTCTAGTCTGTCTCTCTCATGTTATGAACTGTTCATTGTCCCATGCTGATCAAGGAGACATTTCAGTGTCCCCTGTGGACAGAGGTGAAGTGGGAGGTGAGCTGGGAAATAAATCTCTTATTCCTTACTGCTCCAACTCTTGTACATACCAAGATCACAGTGTTTGTAAATCATGTTGGGTAAGTTGTCAACTCATAGAGTTCATTTATGAGAAGTCGAGCTGATGCAGCACTGTTAAAATTTTTGCTCTACTGAGCTGGATCAGATAAACCAGCAGAAAACAACACAGCTTTCCTGGTGTATGCTTTCCTGGACTGTCAATAAAACCTGCCTCCAGCCTGACTTTTGCTAGCACAGCATTCCCTTTTTAAGTCTGAAACCATTAACCACCTCACTAGTGGCTTGTTCTTGCCTTGCAGAGGAGAAAGGTACCAGTCCACAGGACTATAGATACTACCTAAGAATGTGGGCCAAGGAAAAAGAGTCCAAGAAAGAAACCATTAAAGACCTCCCCAAAATGAGCCAGGTAAGAAGTGCATGTGAAGGTTTCCAGTTTAGTGGGGAATTCAGCAGGATGTGCAGCCATTGTGCCAGCGTGCTCAGTCCTTACCTGTAGCTTGCCCTGCTGTTCTGGTCTGGTGAACTTTAGAACCTCTAATTCCACACGTTTCTGTTAAATTCCACAGTGGGTATGGGCAAACTGCTTTGTTTTAGCCAATCAAATGTATTGGATTCCTCCCAGACCAATTTTTCCTGTAAGAACTGCAGTCTGTGTTTTCCCTCCAGAGCAGGGTGTCTCAGATATGCCATCGGTCATAGAAACTTGTTTGACTCTTTTGGTTTTGCGTTGCCTCAAGTTACAGCTGCTTGGTGGAGAGTGAAGAATGTGGTTACAGAAAAGAGAGTCAGATGACTGGTGTGGTCTTTTCTGTCTCTAATTTCCTTGATGGGTGCTACTTAAACCAGTTTGTAAATGCTTAAGCAGCTGACCACAGAAGAGTAGCAGAATAGAAGTAAAACTTCAGATTTTCTCAGCTGTGAAGATGTGACTACTCTGTTCATTTGCCAGCAAAAAACCCATCCCTGTTAAATTGCCAGCTGTGTCTCAATGTACCCACTACAGGAGAGAGAGGGGAGTTTGCCTGTGTCAGACTGTTCTGAGTCAGTACAGTCAGTTGCCACTTACTTGGTGGGAAGGCAAATAAACAATGAGTCATTCGAGATGGTGCCTGTTGCTTCATCAGCCACTGAAAACTTTTTTTAGCCTGAAGTATGATTTTTTGGTCTTTGTCTTTTAAAGGAACAGTTCATAGAGTTATGCAAGACCCTCTACAACATGTTCAGCGAGGACCCCGTGGAGCAGGAGCTGTACCACGCCATCGCCACTGTGGCCAGTCTCCTCCTGCGAATCGGGGAGGTTGGCAAAAAGTTCTCCAACAGGCCCACGAGGAAGTCTGAGGATTGCAAAGCAAACAATACCCAGGATCCTGTGAGTGAAGAGGAGTCACCAACATCTGAACAGAGTCAGAATTCGGCAGTGGAGCAGCAACCCCAAGCTGACCATGAGGAGAAAGCCAGCATTGATGCTCAGCCTGAAAAAACACAGCAGGAAAACCAAACTCTAGGAGATGTGTCGGGGGAAGGACAAGGCTCTCCTTTACAGCTGCTATCAGATGATGAAACCAAAGATGATATGTCCATGTCCTCCTACTCCATGGTCAGCACAGGCTCCTTGCAGTGTGAAGACATTGCGGACGACACGGTCCTGGTGGGCTGTGAGGGCAGCAGTGCAGCTGCCAGGTATGGCAGCACCATTGACACTGACTGGTCCATCTCCTTCGAGCAGATCTTGGCCTCCATGCTGACAGAAACAGCCCTGGTAAACTACTTTGAGAAGAAGGTCAACATTCTCCAGAAGATCAAGGATCAGAAGAAGGTAGAGAGGCAGTTCAGTTCATCCAGTGACTATGAACTTTCCTCTGTGTCAGGGTGAACTCAGGAAAGCAGGAGTTGTCTTTTGGAGATAAAACAGGAAGATAAAGTGGCAGATGGCAGGATGGTTTGGTATTTTCTGTTTGGGGATTTTTTTGTTTAATCAGAGACCAGTAACTACACAATTACAATAGATTCCAATTCATAAGGGGCTTCTGACAGTGACTGTTTTGTGTAGGTGCTTCTTTGGCTACTCTGGCTGACAGAATTAGATTTACATTCTCGAGAGCCATTAGAACCTAATAGCCCCTGACATATAGAATTACCACCATAAATTATGCATGTCTGCCTTTTGCTGTCTTTTATTTTAATGAAGTTTTATTTCAGACAGTAACTGCTCCTTGCCTGCCCTTGTTTGCTGTAGGTTCTTGGGTAACTTGCACAGCAGATGCAGCCTGGCTTGAAACCATGCTCACCTCTGGCTGCCAGTCCGAGAGCTAATGCAGTGTAGTCGAGTGCTATAGGACCCTGACCTATAAATAATCTTGTAAGTTCTTCTTGTAAGCTGTTCTGTGACTCAGCAGCTATAAAGCAAATGTACCCACTGCTCCCAGCACCCTCAGATCTAAACAGAGACATTGCTCAGACCTTCAGGTTTCTTTCAGATGTGGTTTGGCATTTTCATAGTGTACAACCACTTACTTTCTCCTTCAGCATTCAGGAGTTTTCAGACAAACCTGGTTTTCTAGCATTTGCTTTTCTAATCATCTGAAAGCCATTGGTTTTAGTTTGTCTGGGAAGCCACAAGCTCCTTGACTTCAGTGCAGAAGTAATACTGAGTCAATCAGTGGACCCATGATGGTTATGATGAGGGAATGAGTTCCTAAATTAGAAGTCAGTGAATCAGCCTCAGTGTTCCAGGGCAGTGGCACACTGGTCTGCTGGGCTTTCCCTATCGGTACATTCACTGTTTATTGCTGATTCTCCACTTTTACTGGCTAGTGATGGGTCCAGTTTTTAGATGGACCCCTAAGAATAGTCTAATCAGTCAGCCCTCACAAATGCTTGGGGCAGGAAGGTGTGCAGGAGTGTTGTGCCACACACTGCTGCTCGGTGTGTCCTTTCTGAAGTCTAGCAATGGACATGCTCTTAGAAACTCCTGCACATCCAAGGGCATTTATACCCAAAGAGAAAGAATTCAGAGCAGCGTGGCCCTCTGCCATCAGCCCGCTATGGGAAACCCCCACACTAGATCTCCTTCCAGTTAGAGTCAGAATAACTGGGAGACTGAGGGAGTGCTCTTTTAAATCAATTAAAACCAGAGGAAACTAGAAGTTGCCCTTCTGGTAGCAGGGCATGTGCTCTGAGGAAGCAGAATTAATGGTGTTACTACAGATAAACTCATCTCAGCACGCAGGCAGTGACCCTGCAGGGCCAGGGGGAGAGGTGCTGCTGCTCAGCCAGGGCAGACCCCGCACTGAAGGCAAGGTTTGATCCAGCTTTTGGCTGGCATTTGGAATAAAAGGGTAGGAAGGACACATACAATGTAAGGGTAGGAAGGACACGTACGTGGATGTTCCCGTTTAACACTACTCGGTGTGCTACTCAGTGTTAATTCATCCTCGTGACATTCTCAGTGTGTATTCACAGCTGGTACATATTTCTTATTTCTCTGCCTCCTCTGTCCTGTATCACTGGAGAGCAGCCATTAGTAAACTGCTTTTACTAATTATTCAGTAATTTATTGTAATTTTTTTAAAGTACAAATAATACATGTGATTTTACACTGTCTGTCTTATCTGTCATGTATTCAATAAATGAACCAGAATCCTACAGGCTATTAGGCTGCCTTTTATTTCTCTGAGCTCATGAAATATTGCTGGTTCTTTGTTCAGGGTGGTTATTGAAAAGAGCAGACTTGGTGGAACTGCAGTCCTTTCTTTTCTTTCTCTCTTTCTTTCCTCCTTCTTTCTTTTCCTTCTTTTTTCCCCTCTTTCCTTCCTTCTTTCCTTCTTTCCTTCTTTCCTCTTCCTTTCTTTTCCTTCTTTCTTTCCTTCTTTCCTTTTTTCTTTTCTTCCTCCTTTCCTCTTCCTTTCTTTTCCTTCTTTCTTTCCTTCTTTCCTCTTCCTTTCTTTTCCTTCTTTTCTTCCTTCTTTCCTTTTTGCTTAATTTCTTTCTTTCTTCTTATTCATTTTTGGTTTCACATTTTTTTCCCCTCCTTATTCTTTATTTTCTTCATTTTTTTTTCTTTCTTTCCTCACTTCCTCTTTTCTTCCCTCCCTTTCTTTTTCCTCCTCTTTCTTTTCCCCCTTTCTTTCCTCTCCTTTCTTTCCCCCCTCTTCTTTTCCCTCCTTTTTATCATTATTCCGAACACTTTTTATATAACACAGGCTGACACAGTTTCAGGTAGGTGCAACCCTGGTGACTGTGTCGCTTCAAACACGACGCGTTCTCCCTCCTGGGAGAACTTTACTTGTATTAACTCACAGCCAGCCTGCCCTCTGACTTATATTAAGCCCTGCGCGGCGCTGCGGGGAGTCTTATTGCGTGGGGGCGGCTCGGGGCGGTGAGTGGATGCGTTTATTCGTGGATGTGTTTATTCGGGATTGTCCCTCCCCGTGTCCCCCTCCCGGGTCCCCCCGCGGTGCCGCCGCCGGGGGGCGCTGTGTGCCCGCGCGGTCACGTGCCCGCGATGGCGCAGCAGTTCCGGGTCCTGCGGTGCTGCCGCTGCCGCCGCTTCCAAGTGCACCCGGTGGGATGGGATGGGATGGGACGGGGGCTGCGCGTCCTGACCCCTCACTGACCCCTCACTGACCCCTCTGCGCCCTCGCAGGTCAAGCGCGGCGGGAAGTGGAGCTGCAGCGTGTGCGGGCAGCGGCAGGCCGTGCAGAAGGTGAGGGCGGCCCCGCCCGGCGCATCCCAGCTCAGGGGTGCCCCGGGGGTTCCCTCCCCTCACCTGCTCCCTCCGCCCCGTGTCCGCTCGTTCCCTGCAGGTTTACGGGCAGGGCTCCGGCCCGGACTGCAGGCACCACGTCCAGAAGTTAAACTTGCTGCAGGGAGAGGCAGAGGAAGCGCTTGGCTGGACATCTTGGTACAGTGTTTAATCTTTATCGGTGTATTTGTTTTAATGTGCTGCAGCTGATGCACATACACACGGGCTGCCTGTTACCCAGTGTGAACTCACAGGAGGGTTTTCTGGCCTGTTGTGAACCCTAACCCAGGTTTGTCCTCACCTCAAAGGAACAAGCTCTTCATTGAGTTAAGTGTCCCAGCATGTTTCTTTTCACAAGGACTTTTTTTCAGATAAGTTTGGTTGATCAATAGCATGTGTTGGTCAGGCCTTTACCCATCAATATATATGCAATAGAGTTTGGATTTGTTGTGTTGTTTTTTAGTTTTGTTTGGTTGTTGGTTTTTTTTTTTATTTGCTCTTTCTTATGTACTGTTTGATGACCTGACTGTGGAGATGTCCATTTATCAGATTACATCCTCAGAAAGAAAACATCCTCCACTCTGCCTAACTGTTGGCATTTAGGGGGTTCACACTGTGAATCTGTTGAGTAATCACTGCTGCTATTGATAAAAGACTTGTTTAGCACAAAGATTTCTGTGTAATTCCTGCTGGGCTGGAAAATCTGAGTAGCACCTTCCTGTTTATTTCATTCTTTAATCTCTTTATAAATCGTTTAATCTTGAACTGGTCTTGAACTGGTCCAGCTTCCTTTTTACTTGAGGTTATTTTCAGAAGTCAATCAAAGGTAGTTACATAACTTAGTTGTGTGTACACAGTGCTTCAGGGTTAAGCTCGGGGAAGAAAACTCATTGTTTGTTCACTTTATCAAAGAGGGTTGCTATTTTTATTCTCAAAAAATTGTGAAGTTCAAAACATTGCAAAATAATTTCCCTTTTTGCCTGGTTTCTTGGGATATAATTAGTGAGTTCAAACTGTTGGCCCAAAGAAATGCTGTTATATCCCTAGTTATGCTCAATTAGAATTTGTCATTTCATGACTATTGGCTTTAGATCAAAGTATTTGTGTAGAAAGAGTTACATGCTAACCAGATTTTTTCAAGTATTTGTCAGTATATATTGGAAGTTCTTCATTTGGCATCAGCTTTTATGTAGATCCTGGTTTTTCAGATGTGCCTCCTATACACTGTCCCTATCCATGCTTTCTGTCCAGTCCCTTGTGATATAACTGGGTGATTTGAAGCCTGTGAATCAACAGACAAGAGTGTGTTCTAGAAATTATAGTTTAAACCTCTGTTTTAGGTGCATAGAAGACTCTGTAAATGACAGCAAAACCAGAGCAGCACAACGAGAGGACAGTTTGGTCCAGCAGGTAAAATCCCTACAAAGCTGAGGTAAATACCAACCAATTCTGTCTGAGGTGAATCCAGTGAAACCAGTGATCCCTCTCTATGGTTCAGACAGCTGAAATGGTGATAGAATCAGAGAGGCCCCTGCAGAGGGAGAATGAGATGTACACAGAAACTCTGCTCCACTGGGAACTGAACCTGGGAACACGATACAAGGACGTGTCCTGAACTGACTCACTTGAGGCATTCAGTGCATGTGTAACAATGCCAAAAATGAGAACCCCGCGTTTTGGTGTTTTCTGTCACTCTCCAATGTTGTAGGAGGGAAGTCAGACGTTAGAAGGGAGTCGCTGGAGCAAATATCTGGACCAGGAGAGCGAGGATCAGGAAGATGGGGAGGAGGAGGCAGCTCTAGCAAGGCAACAGTTCTGTTCCCAGAAGAAGAACGCTGTGGGAGAACAAAGGTACAGAGAGAACTTTGTTTTGCAATTCCTGCCCCTGAGTGGTGACACTTGTTTTGGAGGTGTGGGAGGCAGCTCATCTCTGAGAGCTGAACAAAATACAGGTTGCAGTGTATGACCTGAGCTGAGCAAAGGTTTGGTGTTTGGGGATAAAACTTCTCTTATTGCTAGAGCCCTGCATTTTATGAACTTCTCTGGTGATCTGTGAAAGTGGAGCTAATCTGTCCTCTTTGTGAATGGTTTTCTTGGCCAGGAAACATCGGAAGAGCTTCCTCTCCAGTGATGTTCTGGAGCATGCAGAAGAAAATGGAGTTTTCCAGTCTGTCTACCAAGCCAAAAAGATTAAAACCACTGAGGTATTTTAGCCGTAGAAGATGCTTCTGACCAGTAAAACAAAACAGTGTTCTCCTGACCTCTTTTGTGTCATCATAATTTTGAATTTTTATGAGTCTTTCTCTGCTCTTCTATTTGAATGACTGGGGAGAAGAAAATTGTGTTGGGGGTTTCTCTCTGGAAGGTTTCAGTCAGGCAAAGCCAATGCCACCTTTAGTGCTCCTGTGCAGACTGGCCCTGCGTGCTGGATTTATAACAAAGCCCTCTTCCTTCTTACAGCGCAAGAAGTGCTTTGCAGCAGTGCCTGATGGGGATGACAGAGATGCTGTTTCTGGAGGCAGAGTGGTTCCTGCTGTCTGTGAGGCTGCAGTGCCTGAGGACAACACGCAACCCCCAACCACCTGTGCCAGACCATCGAAGTGGGGGAAATTTCTCTCATCTTCTGACAACTCCAGTGAAAACACTGCTGGGGTGACCTCATCGCTGTGGGGGGGCAGTGGAGGTTTGGGGCTGGACAGCACCACTGCAGCAGGTGCTGGTGGAGGCAGGAGATGCTCAGAACAGGCTGGAGGACCTTTGCCTCAAGGTACAGGCTTTAAATTTAAAAAGTGTGTTGCCAGCACTGAGGGTCTGGCTATGAAATTGCCCAGCACCAGATGCTCAACTGAGGATGTGTCCAAAGAACCTCAGAGTCAGACAGAAACTACTGCAGGAAGCTGCTGTTTGGTTAACACCAGGAGGGCAAATACTCTTGTTAACTCCAACCCCGGGCCAAAGCTGAGCAACATTTCTTGTGAAAAACTCTTTTGCACGGGTGAGGAGTTTGATGATGATCTCTGAGAAGTTCAGACATCTTTGGCATTGCTTTCTTGTCTCTATAATGTATGTCAAGTACTGAGGCACAATTTTTAACTGAAGGTGGCTTCACTCTAAGCCACTATTAGAACTACACTATTAAAGTTGTTTACTTGCCTTATGGTTGTGTTTGGGGGGGAGGGACCATTGCTCTCAGGTTACAGTGTTGTCTAGCAACCTCAGCAGCCAGAAATAGGAATGGAAGTAGGTCAGTTTGTGGGGAGAAAGCTCCCAGGGTTTAAGGACTCCTTGCCAGTACAATTACATACTGTGATTAACTCCTCCTTACAAAATCACAGCTCTTTTCCCCTGGACTACATCCTTGTTTAGATCTCCCATAGCAACCCTTTCTTCCAGAGCTGCAGAGCCAGCAAAGCACTGGATTTCCTTTCGTAAGTGTAGCCCTAAGTGTGCAAAGTATGTGCAAAAAGGCAGCCCTAGGCTGATTTCAGCCTGGTCCCTCCACTCTGTTAACTAAGTTACAGTACGTAAAGCAATAAAGCTGTGATACTGAAACTCTCACACAGACACATCACATGCAGTAGTATTTATTTTTCCTTAATTCTACAAGCACGTAAGAACATGAGACAGAAACCCTTAGCAGGAAGAAAAGATGTACTGCAATGACTTGTTATATTGTCTTCTTTCAGTTAGAAAAGTGCTTTTTGTTACTACTACAAGTGAGGTGGCTGCTTGGAGTACTGGATGGCATCTAGTGCTGCCCCAATGTCGCAGTTCTTTGTCTGCAGGAGTCGAGTGAGCCATCCACCCTCATCAGAGAAGCCCATGGAGAGCATCTGGGACAGGGACTCAATGAGGCGAGGGTCTGCTTCTGTGAAGAGAAAAATGGTTTAGAGTTCAACTATTACATGTAATCAGTAAAGCAGCCAAGGCTCTAATACCACACAGGAAGTGGGTGGCACAAATCTCCACTGAAATGCTCTCTTTTGTCCCTCAGGAGCGCCAACATTTGAGATAAATGATACATAACCAGAGCTAAGAAAACAATTGAATGAGGATCAGCTGGCCCTGCTGTAGGACTCTCTGCTCTTGATCTCAGTTAAGGGGCCTTGGATAGTATTACTGGCTCCCATCAGAAAAACATGCCCTAAAGCCACGGGGAGCACTAGTCGTCCACATGCTGCATTGAACAGGACATAGCAAGGACATGATTCAGGACAGCACCTTTGTCGTGTTGCTCAAATGGCACATTAGCCCAAGGTCAGAAGTCTTGTTAAGACTTAGCTGCCCACATTCAAGAGAAGAACCACCTGACTGTCTCTAACAGCGTGCAAGAGCTGCCAAACCTGCCAACAGTCAGGGACAGGTTTAGCTGTAACTAACATGACCTTGGTTCCTACCACCTCTAAAACAGATCAGCGTTTTCAAATGAAAGTTACTCTCAGCTGTGAAACCTGCACCTTTCTCCTACCTGGTGGGAGGTGTGGGTAGAGAGCAGCTTCTCGCAGTCCTGTAGGTCCTGGCTGGGGAGGCTCCCGAGGTACATCCAGGGAGCTGGGACCATCTGTGTCTGGCATTTGCAGAGACTGCAGCTCACCCGTGGAAGGATCCACTTCTTTGGATGATAAGTGGGTCCAGTCTTCCTCACCCCCTGATGAACTGCTGGACTCACTGTGTTCCTGAAATGAAAAAAACACCAGGTCCAGGTGCTGCAGTGCTTTCCAGGCAGGATACATGCTCCTACTATCTGCCTTTAATATAAAGAACTACATGCACGAGACATCCCACCACCTTTGCTGTAAACCTGTAAAGGTGTTGTATATCACTTAATCTTCTGTCATCTTAATATTCAATTCCACAGTGCATGCCAAGTGACTATCTTCCTTTCTAGCAAAGCCTCAGCCAGCACTATTAAATTAGTGTCATAGTTCTTGTACCTGGGAGTGGAAGGGGCCATCTTCCATTTGTGTGGGCACAGGATCTATCACCATGTCCTGTATCTGTTCTGCAACAACATTTACTTCTGTAGCAGAGTCTGTGTTATTCCAGTCTGGCTTGGTCTGACCGTTCTGGGCTGGAGCACTGCTGTTTGCCTCACCACTGTTCTCTTGATTGGGAGCAGTGGGAGTCACTTTGCTTCTCTGTCCTCCGTGTTCCACGTCGATATCAACCTCAATACCTAGAAATGCATTTGAGAGGCAAAGTCGTAGAGCTTTTTCCAAAGCACAGTCCTAAATGAGCGTGGGTCAGTCCCGCTCTACACTCTAAGGCTTCTGCAATGCTACAGTTTGCCATATAACATGTAGTAATTAAAATGCAAAGCCTTCTTTAAATAAAGAATAGTTTTCTCTAAATAAAGAGCAGTTAAGCACCTAATAGTCATCTTGCTCTACACAGACAAGCCATATATTTAAAGAGCCAGGGCAGAATTGTATCTATGTCCACATAAGCCAGGCAAAATCCAGAGTGACCACTGACTTAAAGTTCATGTTCCAATGCTCATATGTTAATGAAGTCTTGCCTCATTTTCTACCAAGGGAGGGCTCTGAAAAGGTAGTGGCTGTTCTAAGCTTAGGCATTATTAGTACCAGGTGTAAGTTAAGCCTTTGAGGCTTAGTAGGCATGAGGTAGTTCTAATACTAGTCACAACAGCTGACTGCTGCTCCTGTTAAACAGACCTTTAAGCCAGTCCCAGGGATTGACCTGGTAACAAACTAAGTCACTTACCCAAGGGGCTCAGAAAAGCTGCAACACTCTCCCCAACATTCTTTAGGAAGGTGACGTTGGGGTCCTGAGGCTGGTTGTTAGTAGAAGCTTCTAGAAAAACAATTTCTGTTAGCACACACAGAAGCTCAGAGGGAAAAAGCACCTACAGAGTGTGTGTCCCCATGACAGCTTTGTGCTCCTTCCTGTCACTCACATACACTGCACAACAAAGGCAGTACAGAGACAAAAACTAACTCTGAGCTACCTCTGGAACACAAAGCCAACATTAGCATTGTTAAGGCTCATTAGCCATGCTGGAAGGCAGTGACATGCTTGACCTAACAGCTTGGCTTGGTTTGGTTCAGTTCCAGATACTCTTATCTGCATCTTCATCAATTGCATGGGCCCAAGCATGCCTTAAAGTAATCCCACTCTGTGCTGAAAGGTGCTAATTATTTCAAGCAAATTACGTTAGTTCCCATGTCTATCTTCCCACCAGAGCTGCAGAACCTCAGCTAGCCTGGCTCCACCACCACATTGCTTACCAGGGCATCTCCTCTTACCTTCTGCAGCAGGTGCACTGGGGGCTGCAGTGTTGGCTTCGGCCTGCCCGGAGTTCTGGCACGGAGGTGCAGGCCCAGGATACCCCCAGCAGTGCATCCATGGGAAGGGTGGAACGCCGTGCCGCATTTTACGGAGCCAGCGTCCTCGGGGAAGCCACTGTGAAGGGTAACATTCGTGTCACACTGTCCACACAGCCAGATGCTGAGTAACTGAAACTCGTGGCTTAAATTTGAGGAATACCCCACTCATTAGTTCCCCTCCGTAGATTTTGCTCACCTCAAACGGATTCAGCAGCGGACTTTGGAACATCACCATGTTGTGATCCTTGTGGATGCCTTTCCCCTCACAGGTGCTGCACAGGTCATAGTCTGGGCAGACACTGCATTTGAACCTGGTGCCCACCACGGGTCCCTCGCAGCCGTCACAGATGACGTTGGGGTGCACCATGTTGCGGGGGGGCTCCTGGCTGCACTGCGAGCGATGCTCCCGCTTGCAATCCTTTTTCTCTGTTAGGGAAAGGGAACTTTCCATCAAGAATAGGTTGCTATTTACAGGCTGGAAATCAGGCAGAGGAGGAAGCACAACCAGCCCCTGTCAGAGCAGTATTAACTTACTAGGTCAGTTTATTTTTACACTGGCTGCCAAACACAAGCTGAGGGCACAAGGGAGACCTTAAACCAAGTGCAAAGAGGTTTCAAAAAGATACCTGGCCCTGAAACCAATCATTGCTTATCCTAAATATCTCTTGGCATGTTTATTTTAGATTAGTACTGCACAACCTTATCTGGCTTCTCATCCTACCTTCCCAAGCACTGCAGGAACAGAATGTGTCTGGAGAGGGAGTTAGGAAGGCGTATGCCAAGAGGCACAACACGAGAATGGGGACAACAGCCCCAGGCTGGTGTGACTCACTAGATAGGCTGCAGATAAAGCTTTGCAGGTATCCACCTGAACAAAACGGACTAGGGAGCTATTCTGCGCTGAAAAAGCTGGAATTAAGGCTTCCTAACACATTGTTGTGACTATTTAAGGTACCAATGCCAGCTCAGCGTGCCTAGGGAGCCGGGATGACAACAGCAGCTCGCATTGGACCGGCTGACAGGGCTGGGAGGAAACTTGTGATCTGCTTACCCCCATCCCCATCAGGGAGGATTCACATTCTGTCATACTGCTCTGCCCTTTATTTACCCTCCCTCGGCAAGGCCGCAGCTCCCACCAGGCCCTCGAGGATAAGGGGAAGGGCCAGGGCTGGCTGCTCCCACTTGGGGAGCCCCTCCAGCCCAGCGCACAGCCGGAGCCCCGCGGTGCCCTCCGGGGCTGCGCGGGCCCTACCTTTGATGTACACACGGAACACGCCATCCCGCACGTAGGGCATCGCCAGCTCCAGCTCCTCGTCGGAGGAAAAAGCGATCAGGTCCCCTTCTTCGTCTGGGAAGGGCGAAGCACAGGGTGAGGGGCGGGGCCGGGGGTCACGGCGCGGGGGCAGCGAGGCCGCAGCGCCCCGACACCCCCACCCCCGGGACACCCTCCCGGGGCCCGTCCCGCAGCGCAGCCCCCCTGCCCCGCTCACCCTTGTAGTGCATGCGGAAGGCAGGCGGCGGCCCGGCCCGCAGCAGCCCCTGGAAGAGCTCGGCGACGCGGTCATAGATGGCGCGGTAGCGGGCGGGCGGCGGCAGGGAGAAGCGGCGGATCTCGCGGGTCGCCTCCTCCTTGCCCAGCAGGTAGGCTTTCACCGTCAGCGCCGCCATGGCTGTGGCGCAGCAGGAATTGCCGTCGGAAGCCGGGACAGACGCTCAAGGCGGAGCGGCAAGGGCGGGCTACGGGAGTGGTGCCGGCGCCGCCATTTTATACCGCCGGCGCCTGCAGGCTACGCCCCCTTGAGGCCACGCCCCCACAGGGAGCGTATGCACACGCCTTTCCTTGCTCCGCCCCTTTTGTGCTCAGGCTCCGCCCCTTCTGGCCCAGGCTCCGCCCCCCGGTCCAGCTCTCCTCGGTCCCGGTCCGGTCCCGCTTCCCGTCCCTCGCCATCCCGGCTTCGTTCTCTCCGAGAGGACGGGGAAGGGGCTTAAGGCGCGTTTCCTGCGGCCGGGAAATCCTGTGGATACGTGCAAATGCCCGTGTCTGCTCCCTGCCCTGCTTGGCCCCCCAGGAGTAGCGCCTGTGCCCAGGTTTGGGCGCGGAGGGACAGTGCCAGGCAGGTTGTGGGGCACGGGGTTATTTTGGTAATCAAAGCACCAGTGGGGAGTGAGTGTGGCATGGGGACCTTCTAGGTGGCCGGTGGCCCACCAGACCCACTGGTGGGGAAACACAACTGACCGTGTGCACATCTTGGGGCAGAACTGGGCTAGACTGGTCCCAGTCACCGCTTGAACATCACCCACCAGGATGTACCGGGGCACGTGCTGTCACAGCTCTTGGCCATCTCCGTCCTGCTTGTCCCTTCCATCACAGCAGACAGGACCAGCCCAGCCAGGGGACAGCGCTGGGGAGCCACGCGCCCGCCCCGCTCGTGCCGGGGCAGCAGCACCCGCTGGAGGGTTTGCATGCCCAGCATGACAGGAATAAATAACTCTTCCCTGAACCCCCGTGTTTCGGAAGAGAGGTCTAAAAATAAAGACACTGGTGTAAACACAACTGACATTAAGGAGGGTGTGCTGGGGCCTTTCCAAGCTGGTTGGCAGCAGCATTTTTTTGCAGATCAGATACAGTTGACAGGCCTCTTAATCCGGCCACAGGAGAGTTCAGCTGGCAGAACACACCGCCTGTGCTGTCCAAGCATAATTAAATAAAGATGGATCAATGATTATTAGGTTCCTTGTTGGTGTTAATTTCTTCTCACCCAAGGCCCTGACCATTCTGACTCTTGGTGTTGTATTTCTTAGTTTAAGATAACAAGAATTTAGGAGAAACTGTGTCATGATTTATCATCTTCTGTAATCAAGAGAAGCATACATTTTAATTTCCACAATGGGGAGGTAGTTTATTTCTTGAACCTACGTATATATGTTAAAACACTTGGCCTTTCATGTAGAGACGTTTGTGGCAGATGTGTGGCAATGCTGAAATTGCAACACCTCTCTGGAAAATAATATTTACAGTAGAAAAGGTTGCCCCTTTTAACTTGAAGATTTTTCTAGAAATTGCAATTTCTAGGTATGACACAGCTAATATTCCACCATGAAGTAGCGAGTTAAAGTTTAAACATCAGCAGACTCAGGTGTAAACCTGGATGATGCTGCTTAGGAAATGATTCAGCAGCTTTTACAGCACGGGATATTGAAAAGTTTAGGCAGGCAGCAAAACCGTGTTACACTTATCTTCCGTTTTGCCTATTTGTTGTGTGTATCCTTATGTCTGAAAATGTAGGTGAAAGTTGATGACTTGACATTGTTGTATTGTATTTTTTTTCCATAAAATCAGAAGCAGGACCAGTGATAGAAGGACATGCAGTACAGGACACGCTGCTGACAGTGTTGCATCTGCCCCACCAAGCAGCACCTCCAGCATGTCTGTCTCATGTTGTATTTCTGAGGACCCCAAGGGGCACTTTTGGTCTCATTTATAGAGCCAGAGACTTGCATTTTCAGATCCAGCGCCAGCACGTTCATTCCTTAGGCTCTGAGTTGGTGCAGCACCAATTCCTATTCCCTTCTCCATCCCTGTCTCAGTGTTTGAGGCGCAGAGGGTTGTTCTCAAGTTGCTGAGTCTTTTCCACTCAGTTGTCTTTCCAGGTAAATTGATTAATGCATTTATAATTACCAAGCAATTCACCAGAGTAAAACCAGAAATCTAAGTTTTCCTCTGTGTCAGCTTTCATCTCGTTGGCAAATATGGAAGGGTCCAAACACCAAGGGGAATTTCCCTTCTCCTAGTGGTACTTGCTGAGTCACGCTCAGCTCTCTGGGTGTGACATCATGCACTTTTACAAAACATAAGGAAAACAGGCTTTCACCAGCCTGTGTTAGCTTACCTCACCAATCATGGGACAGGGGTGACTCACTGAGTGCCTGCTCCTCCTCCTCGAGGTCGGGGATTTCCTCCCAGCCAGCCTTTCTCCAGCACAGACCTCAGACCTCCCTCTGTCCCGTTGTCCCCAGCCCTGGGATGTGCCTCCAGGAGGTTTCTCAGCCCCCTGCAGAAGCCATATGAGGAGCTGGGCTGTACTCCCACAGAGGTTCTCTTGAGAAGTTTCTCCCTGGTGGATGTGGATTTTTTGGATTCTCAGCATGAAGCACAGGCTGTGTGGATGTTTTTTAAGGTTCCTTAGGAATCCCATAGCAGCACAGCAACCTCTGACCAAAAACTAGCTTGTCCTAGCTGCTGAGCAACCAGCTTCACAGATGGATGTGGCAAAGGAACAGCAAAGAGGATGGGGGGAAAAAAAAGAAAAAAGCTGTTTGAGTTCAAAAATTCAAGTTAGAAAGGAAAGACTCAAAAAGGAGCAATTACCATCACTGAAGTGCTCAGCTTTCTCTCTACACCCACTTTCTGCTTGGAAATGTTTAAAAATATTTGGTGAGATTTTTGCTCCGAGGGCACCACCACCAGAAATACTCCTTATGTGCAGACTTTGCATGTTCACAGCAAAGACTTAGAGGGATGAAGGGGCGGAGGGGGCGGGGGGTGTCCAATCTTTTCCTTGCTTGCAAACCACAACAGAGGCTGAGGATGATATTCCAGAGGAAATATTTCCTCAGATCATTGCTCCAGCCTGAGGCTCCCATCGCTGTCCCGGCACTCCCGGTGAGGAGGGGCGGGTTTAGCCCCCGAGCACCCCCTGGCTTCGGCAGGACGGTGTGTGGTGCTGGAGAGACGGTGCAGAGCCACAGCGGGCAGGTCTGGGTGCCGCGATCGCACCCGCTCATTCCAGAGGCTTCTGGAGAGGTGCAGGATCCTCTGGATGTGTCGAGTCAGAGGTGGGTGACTCAGCCCCGTCCCGTGACAACTTCCCTCCTCCTCCAGCCCAGTGAAAACGCTGTTCTCTGCCTCGGAAGCAGAAGCCTTCCTTCCTCACCGGCACGGGCAGAGCAGGGTGTTTTTTGCTGTCTCATTTTTGAGGTTGATCTTTCCTGAAGGTTAGCTCTGCCACGTCAGGTGTTTACACAGCCTCAGCAGCATTCCTCATTTCTGTGGTATGAAACTTTTAAGGGCAGAAAACTCTGGGACAGTTTTTTCACAGAAACCGAGGAGCAGATTGGGAGAACGGGTGGAGAGCAAGCACGAGGTGCAAGCACACTATGGGTGTCATGCAATTCCATAAGGATTTCATGCTTCTGAAGGTGAGAAGGAACTTTTTGCAACCTACAGAAATTGCTTGGGGGGAGTGTTGCTTTGAGAACCTGACTTGTAGCTTTCGCCCTGAATTAAAGCATCAACATGTCAACACATTGAAAGTAAAGCACCCTGTTGTCATCTTCATCTCATGTGGCTAAGGGGAATTTGAAAACATTTGTACTGCATTGAAACAAGCCCTATTGATGTTTAAACACAGCCACCTATAAAACTCATACAAAATAAAATTATTTTGGTTTATGAGAAAAACAGAAAGTGCTTCTTGTTTAAAGCAGCCTGGGAAGTATCAAGGCTGACCCACTCACAGATAGGCCAAACTGTCTTCTCTTTGGAGATCTAGATAAAATCAAATATAAATCTGGATTACATTTTCTACCTAGACCTAATGAACGTTTTCTCTTTCTAATCTTTGTGATGGCCTCAGGACCTGTGGATTACTATGGAAGTGCTTCCCGTGGAAGGCCCTCATTTCTGCAGCATGTTCAGTGTTGCCAACATCAACAGTTCAAAGATCATGAGATCACCTAAAAAAACCATCTTCTCTCTCCTTATTTGCTGCTGGGGTTTTGGGTCTCTGCAGTTCATATTTTAATCTTTGCTCTGCGAAAGGGCCAAAGCTCAAAACTTGCTTGTTAAAAGTAGAATAAAAGCCAAAACTGGGATAACAGGGAGGGACTTCAAGAATAAAAGGGACCTTTGCAGATCTGAGAAAAAAAATGGTAAGTGATGCAATTTTGCTTAGACCCTCATTTTCTTCAAGAGAACCCAAGTTTTTTTTCATGAGAGGGTGGTATAAAGCTCATTAATTTCTACAGACTTTTATGAAGACAAAGTACAACAGCAGAAATTAGATTAAACTTTATCCTTGGGAAAGAGTCTAATTAATTGTCTTGGAGAAATTATTAATGTTCCTCTGTTCTCTTCCTCTGCAGGCACACCACATATCCCGAGTGGAAAGAGCATTTTGCACCTCTGAAAAATTAACAGCCAACATCTAATGCACTATAACGTTATGTGTTCTTTCTACAAACCCTGTCACTGCAGCAGGATTTCACATGCCTTTCCCACCAGCGGCTCTTACTTGTCTGCCACCTCTGGGTGGGGGTTTGCCATTAATTCCTGTGAACCCGCTCTTGGCTCCTGGGTTTAACACATGGGTTCAAGGCGAGAACGCAGCGGGTTGTGTGGGACAGAGCTGCTGGGCTGCTGCTCTTTGCTGTGATGTGCAAGTGCTGTTGCTGGTGTGGTGGAGGCTCCACCTGCAGCCGAGGAGCGAGTGGTGGTGGCTGCGCTGGGCTGGGGCTGAGCCTGGGGCGTGGGCACTCACCAGGGAGCAGGATAAGTGCCCCAGGGCTCGGCTGTCCCACTGCTGGCTCGTGTTCTCATGGGGACGGTCGCTTGGGCGATGCCTCGCAAAATCCAGGTTAGGACGCACAGGTCCAGGCCCCCTCAGGTTTTTTTTCAATATTCCCAAGAGTGTTTCTCAGTGCATTTCCCTACTCAGGGATGTGCCCGGTGTGAGCAGAAGTCTGTGCTGGGGCCCTGCAGCTCCTCGCTGGCTTCTGGCAGTGGAGGGAGGTAGAAACTTTTGGTGCCGTCCAAAGGGCTCCCTCTGCCGATTTCCTTCCAGGATTTTCTAACCACCAGGAGAGGCCATTTCAAGATTTGAAAAGCGTGGTTTATTTTATGAACTGGAGAAGATTCTAAGGATGCAGTTAGACAAGATCATCTCCTGCAGAAATGGGCAACCTGTGCTTTTCCTGATGCACTTGCATAGTTCTCAAAGGCACGTGTGTCACCCAGAGCATCTCGAGGCAGCCCCTGCACCCACCCCTCCTGGTGCTGAGCTCCCTTCACCCCTTGCCTTTCCAGAAGGAAATGGAGTGATGGCCTGAGCACCCGTTTGCAGGATTTCCCTGTTTCAGAAGAATTCCTGTGTCTGCTGGAGTGTTGCTGGGAGGAGATGTGCCCACAGAGCACAGCTGGCTCCCAGCTCATCCCTGCCTGCCACCTGGGACAACTCCCGGGCTGTATCTGAGCATTGCCAAGTGCCTGCATCGTTGCTCCTGCCTCTGGCACGGGCAGAGCTTTGCTGTACATTGCACCCTGATTGATCCAAACATCTCAAACAACAGACTTTGATCATTGGAAGCCAGTCTTACAATATTTACACATCTGAGAAATATTTACTCGCTAGCAGAGCTCTGGGGAACTGAAGATGACAACTTTCACTGGAGGAATTATGTACCCATGTACAGGGCACACGCGCTGCCTGACCTCACGCACAACCAAAGATACAAGTTCAGATGATGGAGGCACGTAAATGCTTGTGGAGCCTGACCTCGCTGTACAGCTCCTCCCGGTCTGTAATGAAATAAGCTGGACCCATTAACAGAAGAAAACAGAAGCAAAATAATTTTTTAATCTGATTTCTTCTATCTTTCATCCAGGCAAACAGCTTGAGGTCGTAACCCCTGAATGCCAGGTCCTTTGGAAGAGGGATGATGTCCTTCCAGGCAGCAGCTTCCATTTGTGGTATTAATCTGGCATTGATTTTCTCTCAATAAACATCAGATGCTGTTTCCTTAACCAAGATGAAATTCTTCTGCCGGAATGGCAGCGAGGGTACACTGCTGCTGCCCCCCAACCTTGTCCTGCACACCCCACATGGTGCCCCAGCTGTGCACACCCTGTGGGGACACCTCTCTATGCATTGATAGGGATGAGCCAAGGATACAGGGATGTAAGTTATATGTGTAACACAAGAATGTGCACTTGTGCACACACATGTATGTATGTACACACACACAGAGTCACATACAGACACACACACAAACATACACAGTCTCACAGACATTCACACGAAGACACACTCACTCACACACTCTCACACTCACAGACACACACAGTCACACATACAGTCACACACACAACACACCCAAAATCTCACACACACATTCACACACACTCTCATACACACACTCACAATCTCACACTCACCCACTCAGTCTCATACTCACACGCAATCTCACACACACATACTCACTCTCACACACATTCTCACACATTCACACACTCACACTCACACACACACAATCACACACACTCTCACTCATACACATATGCACTCTCACACACACACATAATCTCACACACTCACTCTCACACTCACACACAATCTCACACACTCA
>NW_020897720.1:11215618-11301762 GCF_003984885.1 Neopelma chrysocephalum
GAGCCCCGCTCCGCTCCCGCGCCGCTCCCGCGCCGCTCCGCCGAGGCCCCCGGGGCCGCCGAGCCCGCGCCGCGCCCGGGACATGCGGCCGCCCCCGCCGGCGAGGAGGCGATGAGGCTCCGCAGCGGCACGGCGCTCACGCTGCTGCTCGGCTGCCTGTGCGCCCTGCTCTCGCTCTCCTGGTACGGCGCCTTCGGCGGGCACAAAGGTAAGGGGGGCTCGGCCGCCTCCGCGGGCGCCCGGCCGCCGCCCCGCGGCCGGCGAGGGCGTGCGGGGGCTCCGCGAGCCTCGCCCGGGGGTTCGGTGGGATCCAGACCCGCTGAGCATCCGGCGGGACCTGGGGGATCCCGGCGGGCAGGATCCTACCGGAGCCCCAGGGATGCGGACCTGGCGGGATTCTGTGCGCCCCTGGCCCCGCGGTACCCCCTGGTCCCCGTGGGACCGTGACCCGTGGGAGTCCCGGGGCGGCGTGCCCGTGCCCCTGCCCGTGTCCAGCTGGGCGGGAGGTGCCCCGGACGGGGGTACTCACTCGTCCCCCGGGTGCGCTCTGGCCTGGGGCACCCATGGATGGTCGGGGAGCTGCGGGGTGATAAGGGCTGTCGTCCAGGTCGGAGTGTGCTGGGCTTGGCTTTGACGATGCTCTTCTTTACGCTCCCATGTTTATGGCCGAAACCTCCATGGGCGATGGAACCCAGGAGGATTAAATCTGTGTGGAGAGGTGGTGATGCCAGCAACTGGGGCGAGCCCTGGGATGCTGGGGGTTCTCTGGGCAAACTGGAAGTGAGGGGAGACCTGAGCAGCCCTGCCTTCCCTGCACAGGGCTCCTGTGGCTCGATGCCGAGTCCAGTAACTTCAGTGGGTGTGGGACAGGTGTGAGGGCTGCGGCTTCAGCACTCAAATATCGGTGCTGGCTTTGCACCGAGTGGGTGGCTGCAGAGCAGGGGTGCAGGACCCCATCCCACCGAGGCTGGGAGGAATCCCAAGCAGATATCACCAGATGCTCGCTGCTGGTTTTTCCTGACAACATAATAGTTGCTTTTCCCCACCCAGTTTCTCACTCAAGCAGTGCACCAGACTTATCCTGGCCTGGAGGACAATTCTGACAGTTGCTTCTGAATTGTGTGTCTGTCCTGTGTACGGGTGTGCAACCTCTCACAGCCATGGTAATTGCCCAGCTCTTCCATTTCCTGCACTTTGAAAGGTCATTAAAGTGTGTGGTCTAACCAACCATCCCTTGACTCTCACTTCCCACTTGCCATATAAACATGTCTCTCTGCTACAGGTGAGAAGCAGCTTTTGCTGATTGTAAGCCGTGACTTGGTGGCTTTGCAATCCCATGGCACACCGTGCAGCTTGTGCACAGTGCAAAGCTGGCATTAGGGCTGGGGCAGCTCTGGGGGAAGGCTTTTTGGCTCTGATGGGCAGGATGACACGAGCCCATCCAGCCCAGCCACTTCCCTGGCAGCAGTGCAGGAGAGCTTGGGATGTGCCATTTCATCCTGGCAGCTTCAGGAGTCGGACGGGCGGCGGCTTGGACTCCCTGTCACTGAAGGGCTCTCCTGTCGTGCTGCTAACATGGTTTAAATCCCACCAGAGGTGCCTCCCACGGAGGTTTCGGTGACAGGCAATGCAGGATGCTATCAGGGTACTGGTAGATTGGTTTGCTTCTGCTGGTGGGATTTTTAAGTGGCCAAAATGTTTGCACATCCCGGTGTTGGTGTGTGCCCTTTCAGCCAGAAATGCTAGACCATGGTAGTTGTGCAAAGGCAGGGGAGCACTCTGAGAGCTGCTCTGTGGTTATCACTGAGCAGTGGCTCTGCTCAGAGCTTCCTGCCATAAACAAAGTGAAAGCAGTGTGCAGTGCTGTGTGGGCTTCGAGCAGTCCCTCCAGGTTTCAGAAGCAGGGTGGCCAACCCCACTGGGCAGTCTGTCCTCCTTTGACCCACCTGTATTTCTTAACAAATAGCTTTTCCCTGCTGCTCATGCAAGTGCTAAAATAGCAACCTGAGGTACCACTGCTCCTGTCCTTCTCTGGAGGACCCTCCCTGAGGTGTTTCCCTCTGACAGCAACACAGTCAGCTGCACACAGGGATCACTACAACAGGTCACAGGTAACACCGGTCGGGCTGTGTCAGCACAGCAGGTTTCCGGCTGTTATGGTCATTTACGTATCAGGCCGTTATTCAATACAGAGCTGGAGGAGACCTTGGGAGGTCATTCAATCCATCTCCTGCCCTACCCACGATCGCTGATAACCAACCCCTTCCTGACAGATGTTTGTCGTATTCACTCTTAAAAAGCTCCGATGACAGAGACGCTCTAAGCTCCCTGGACAATCTGTTTGACATTTAGCAGCCCTGATATTGGATTTTTCTTATGATCTGAGCAGAAATGTCTTTTTCTTCAGTTTAGTTTTATGATTGCTCTTCTTTTTTCCATTTATTGGGCACAGGCAGAAAAGTTCCTTCTGTCCTTTGCAGGAGCCCAGTAGATATTTGGAAGTTGCTACTGTGTTTCCCTGTACTAATATAGATTAAACCACGCTAGTTCCTTTGATCACTCATTTTAGGTCATGTATTCTTGCTCTGCAGTTGTTCTTTGACTCTCTTCTGGACTATCATCCCTGGTGAGGAATGTTGCTTAGCCTGTGATAAAGGACTGAAGTCGCTGCCATATTTTTGCTCAGAAGAAGGGATTACTTCATGTCTTTTACATACAGTGATCCTGTTAATACATCCCACTGTTTGCTTTTTACTTTTGCCACAGGTGACTCATGTTTAATTTTTTCATCCCATTGACCTTTCAGCCATTCCTTTCCAGAACTTTTCCTGCTTTTCATTCCTTATCTTGTATTTGCCTGGTTAATTATTCTTACCAAATTGCATTACCTCACGCTTGCCCTTGTTGAACTGCATCCTTTTTGTTTCTTTCAGACTGCTTCTTCTGAAGTGTCAGGATTGTTTTGAATTCTGATCTTGTCCTCCTGCATGCTTGCAGTCCCTCTCAGCTTGGTGTAGCCTTCCAAGGCAATCAGCATGTTTACTCTGCCATCAGCTAAGTTGTGGATGAAAACACCGAGTGGTATTGGAGCTGGGATGGGTTCCACTGGAACCTGCTTCAGTGGGGTGCTCCCAGTCTGTGCTCAGAGAGCAGCGACCACTTCACTGATGGTCTTCCCAGCAATGGTCCAGCCCCTGCATCCCTCACTGTGTTATGGGTACGTCCCATTAGACACTATCAAAGGTCTCTCTGAAATCTTTGCTTCTTCCCCTTTTTCTCCAAGCCCTGGCACCCCATTGCAAAAAGAAATATGAGAAATTTAGTGTGATTTGTTCTTGATAAACAGAGGTTATCTCTTGCTCAGGTTCTCCTTGTCTTCTAAGCACTTCAACTGAAGTTAAGCTGATTATTCTGTAATTTCCTGCCTCCTCCTTATTCCCATTCCTGTATTTTTCAAAGATAGGCTTTGTGTTTGCCAGTCCTCTGTAACATCAGACATCCCCTGTGAGTGATTGGAGACAGTTCCCAGTGATCCCGAGCTGCTCATGTTGTTGAGTTCTGGGGAAGGCTGGCAAGGTGTCCTCATTGCCTCTAGTGGGGAATAAAATGATATTAAAACACGTGTAGAGTATCGCAGAGCCTGCTTGTCTTCCCACTCTGTACTGGGAGGACAAAACAATTAATCAAAAGAAAATAAACCAGAACAAACCATCTCTAGAGCTGCTTTTCCGTGACCAGCTCAGGGCTTGTTTACCTGCTAATGGCGTTCTGCTGTGCTGTGGTTATTAGTAAAGTTTTGACCTCATGGTCTGCAAAAAGAGATGCTGCCTCTTTCCAATTATAAATGAGGTTTGAAATAGTCTGCTGGAGTGGGAAGAGAAGGGCAGCCTCAAATAGCACAACCAGTCACCCAGGCGGCCGGTGTCCAGCATCACGGGGTGTTTGGAGGTGGACCACGTGCTGTGTGTCATGGTGGTGGGTGTCTTGGACAAAGTCTGATATTCTGTCTTTGCTGGTTCTAGGTTTAAATGTGGTTTAACTTTCAAAAACCAGCAGCTGCCATGGAAGAAGCTCTTCTGTAACCTGGTGTCATGCATTGGACCTGTAGGGTTTAACTGTGGAGGATCAAGCCCTTAGGAAGGCACAGTCAGGCTTGGGCATTAACATGCCCAATGTGGGAATTACAGGGGGTGTTTTACTGAAATATCAGTCACTTCGTGACTTTAGATAAGTCACAAGTGCAGATGGGATGAAGGCAAACAATGTAACCTACCTGCAATTAAATTGTGTTTTTTTCTTTCCAACAACAAAAACTATTCAGTTCTCATCCACAATGTTTGTTCTCATCTTGATGAACTGACCAACCATGTACTGTTTATGCAGTCCTTCTCTTTGCCCCTTGCAGCCCAGAGCCATAAATACTGCAGGATATTTGGGGTTTAAGTGTTTGTGTTTGGTTTTATATTGAACAGGAAATTCTAAACCTTCTGTTGAACATTTTAAGGAGATTCCCAACATGCTGCCCCTTGGAAATGCTGCAGGTTGAAGTTGAGATTGGACCTCCTGAGTACAACTGCATAGCTCAGGGCAGGCTCTGTCCCCATGCTGCCTGTGCATGCTTCCCCTGATAGGTTTTTTTCCCCCTCAAGTTTTAACAATTTATAGTTGCCCAGTGCCAGCCAGCTCCAGGCTTCCATTGTAAAACCCCAACCGCAGGTACCTTTGTACCTACAGATTTGCCTGCAAAGTGGGGTTGCTCTTTGTGTGGTGGTTTCACACCCCTAAGATCAGTTGTGACTGTGTGGTGTTTTGGTTGCTCATCCCAGGGGAACATTTTTCCTGTGGATGTTGTGAAAGCTCTCCAGAGCAGATGTGCAAAGCTCCTTGAAGGACTCACCACTTGCATCCTCAGTGGGTATCTTGGTGCAGATCTGAGCGTGGGGTCTCTCCCTTGACTTGTGGGTGTGATGGGGAATGAGATGTCGGGTGGTTGGCGTTTTTGGGGCACTGGCTGCAGCGTGGATGTTGGTCTGGTGCAGCAGGGAAGGCTCAGGCAGCACCTCTGTAAAGAAATATCTCTTGTTCGGTGCCGCGCACAGCGGGATGCTCCACGCACAGCGGGATGCTCCACGCACAGCGGAATGCTCTGCTCGTGGCAGGATGCTCTGCTCGCTGGGGGTGTCCTTTGTGTGAAGCCAACTTTGTCCCAGAGGGATATTCCTCTGGGTGTGTTTACGAAGTCTTCTTATACAGTGCATAAAAACCGTGAACACTAATCCACTCTGGAAGCAGCAGAGTCGAAGCTTGTGGTACCGCTAAATATGAGCCGTATCTTGCAGCATATGGGGGTTCCCGCTGCTTTTTCATTTGTGTTGCCTGCACCAGCTTGACTTCAGGTTTTTGTAGTTTCTTTGAGCTCTTAAGCACCGGTTGCAGCCAAACGGATGTGAGTGCAAGCCCTGGTTTGAGCTGGGGTCACTTCACTGCAGCCCTTGGAAGTGTTTCCCGGGAGGGGAGATGCTGGCAGCAAACCCAGCGGGTGCTTCTGATGGCTGAGGAGGTGCAGGCAGGGACCTGGCTGAGGAACTGTGAAGTTTAGAAGTCTGTCATTAAAAGGCGTGGTGAACAAAAAGATGTGCAGGAGCATTCTGAGAGCCTTTACTTGGCCTGTGTGGTGCTCAGCAGACGTTGTGTGGAATTGGAATTGGGAATGCAACAGCATCTGCAAAATTATCCTGCCTATGATTTGACCAAATTCATCTTGAGAGCAAGGGCGCTGTGCAATCTGTTGATATGCTTTTACAAAAATAAATTTTTCATTGTCTGGAGACACATTTATTTCCGTTTTTATTTCTTTTCAGTTTTTATTAGGTATTGAAATGGAGCTCTTGACCTGTATTTCACATGTCCATGTCCTGTTGCTGCTCCCACAGTAAGAGCTGCAGTTGTGTGATGGAGTTGAAGTTACTGGAAGTGGAAGGGGCTTTTCTAACCTGTCTTCCTCAGAGTAGGAGACTTGGAGTTGTGTCCTTGCTGTGCTGTATCTCTCCCAGTCTTGGAAAAGTCAGCTGGCTGGTTTCATGCCTCAGTTCCCATCTGCTCTCTGGGGACAGTGACATCTCTTGTCACAGGGGTTTGGAGGACACAGCCAGGCTTCTGTGACAGCAGAGTCTGTGTCAGTGCCTAGGAGAGGAGCAGTCAGAGGAAGTTAACACACCGCCCCCCCAATTAGATCAAGTACTTCTCTTGGTTTACTTCTGTTGCAGAACAAAACTCTATCTCATTTGCAATTCCCTTTGATTCATCTAAAACAAATAATTGATTTGTACTTACATCCTGAATGTTCATTGATTATTCACTTAGTGTTTAATGTAAAACACATCTATAGCTGGCTAGTTTAAGTGAAGCTGCCAGTCATCTCTAGAAAGCCTTGAAGCCACTAAGTAGTGGAGAAATTGCTTTAGCAATAGATGGACAAGGCTGCCGCAGATAGACTTGTGATATCCACAGTTCTCCCCATTCACAAAACCCAAACCAGTCACCAAAGGACCAGTTTTTCTGTTCATGGTATGAAGAAACACACACACACATACCCATCCTGGGGTGCCTGGCTCAGCACAGGCATCCACAGCCACCAGGGCTCTGCAGGAAACCCCTGCAGAGGTGAGGCTGAGCCACCTGCCTGGAAATATTTGGAGGCGATGCTTTTATATTTCAGGTGAAGATTTTCCATATCATTTTCATGCTAATTTTAACGTTGAAGTTTTCTTTTTCATGAGGCAAAACCCAAGAGGCTGGGGGGGCTGGGTGGGTGAAGGGGGCTGCAGTGGTGGCAGAACTCACTGGGCAAATAAAAGGACTGTGGAAATTATTAAAATAATCAAAGGGCTTCAGCGGGGGCGGGCAGGTTAGTGCTGTTAGGAGGAGAGGCTTTTCAGGGAGGGCTGATTAAGCATCTGCTTAACAGCTTCCTGATGCAGGCAGAGGATTGTTGTCTTCGATGGAGGAAAATACATTGTTTCTGCCTTCTCCATTTGAATTACAGTGCAGGGGGCTTTTTATTCAGCAATGGCCTTCTTGGGTTTATTTTTGAGCTCACATCAGGCTTCCCTTGCAAAGCGAGAAAATCTGGGAGTGGCAGATTCCTGTTTTAAATAATCTCTCTCTGCATTACTTGTGTCACTGGCCACTTCTCCTTCTGTTTTTGTCCCGGTGTCAAGATACATTTAAGTCTCCTGGATCAGTGCATTAGCATGGATGCATCTCTGATGCACAGAGACAGCTCTGTAACTCCATCTTCCCTCCTGACTGCCCCTGCCTTGGAGTGCCTCTCCCAGTATTTAAATATTCTATCCCTTCTGTGCTATGTACAGGATAAATACTTACCTAAAGGTTAATCTGTATTTTGAAGTGACTCGACATGCACACGAAAATGTCTTGTGCAAGGTATTTTCATTTCTGCTTATATTAAAGTGGACAGCAGTAGCATTAAAATGTAAATTGTTAGGCTTTAAAGAAGCTTCTGGGCAAAAATTAATCTCCACTTGTCTTTTATGTTCATGATGAGTTTTGTTGTGTTGCAGTGTCCCTTTACTTGTGACTGTAATTGTTGCTCTGGTGGTTTAGGAGTTGTTGGTAGTGGGATGGATGTTGAACTGGGGGAAAAGCGCAGTGTTGGCTTGTGTCAGTGCTGCTGCCTGGTCCCTGCCTGTTCCTCAGTGAGTTTTTAGACCATCCTAATCACGTTTTCAAGTCTGCCTTAGAGCACTTTGGTTTTTCTTCTCTCCCTGCGATGGCAAGAGCTTTCTGGAAGGTTTAACCTGGTTTAGGCTGGAGACCCTTTTTTGTCAGTCGCTACTTGTACTTAGGCAGCAATAAATCCTCTGTGTATTGTCACTGTTCTGAGGAATGTCATGGCTTAGGGAGGAGGCCTGTGGTACCAAAAGGTTGTGTAGCCTTCATGAGCTCTTGTAAATAATGAAAAAACCACTTCTAATACTGAGAAATGAGCTAGTTAAGATCTGTGTAAGAACAATAAATTCTTCTACAGCCTAGTTTATTGAAAGCATGGTAATGAGACCAACCCTGCCAGTACCAAGAACTTCACACAGAAGGAACTGGAGAAGTTTTCTGAGGGAGAACTAAATTTCTTTATCCCTCCCCAAAAGACAGACATCAGGGCAGCAGAGCTGCTGAGCAGTGTCCCCGAGCCATGTCCCCATGTGAAGAGCAAGAGCAGTGTTTGACCAGTCCTTTGCTGGGTGAATGGATGGACCTGGGTGGTGGTTGAACTCTCTCAGGCTCAACCACTGCCACAGACAAGTACCTGTCAAATGAATTATTCAGTTAATGCTGGTGAAAGCAGTGTGGTGGTCTCCCCTCCCCCTGCTCTCTGCCCTGACTGTGATCTTTTATTTGATCTTGCTTTTCATGTTTTAACCATTCCTTTTTCGTGTCATCTCTCATTGCTCTCTCTGGAGCTGGCTTTGATATCTTTTTTCTTTGTCTTCTATTTCGCTCGGTTTCCTCCCTTCCTTCTTCCTTTGATGTTGCAGAAAATGACCAGGATGGACATCTTCCCACACGTCTTCCTTGTCTTAATCTCATCCAGTTCAAGTTATCCACTATTTGAAGAACTTCACCAGTTACTCATCTGATAGTGTGGCTTCATTAAGTCCAAGCAATGATTTTGGGTAGAAGCTGGTTGGGCTGCCTGGGGAGGAGATGGTGCTGGTCTTTGCACTGGGTGTCAGAGGTTGTTCTGGGTCCACCTGGGTCCCAAGAGTGGTGGTGAGGCAGGATAGACCCCCCCCCAGGACAAACCCTCCTGGTTCCAGAGTGGTGATAAGCCCTGGGGGTTGTTTCCACAGGCGTCTCGCATGGGTGGCTGGTGCTGATGGGGCAGCAGGAGCTCATCCTACACCTCAGCTTTGAATACATGGAAGTAAAAACAAAAATTGTGTTTAAAAGGAGATTAGTTTGCTGACTTTGACAAGCAAGAAGTATTTAGGTAAAAAAATGGAAATGCAAATCTGGCTGAGCACAAGCTTCATCATTAGATGGCTGAAATTCTCCACTCTGTTGTGCCAGTGAATCTGCATGAAACATGTATTTTCCCTGAGCTAAAGAGCTGACCTGGGTGGGGGAGGTAAGTACCCAGAGTGGTGGATGAGCATAATTAGGACATGGATTGTGGGTTGGCTCCGTATAGATCAGTTTGTGTTTCGTTAATGTCTGGTTCCACCCTGTCTGTCTGTTTTATTGGATTAATTTATTACTTTCTGAAAGTGCCTCTCCAGTGAGCTAAAATATCTATTTACTGGAAGTATTTGGTTACCATGAAAAAGTGTATTTGGCATGTGTTTGGCAAATATTAACTACTTTCTTCTGTTTCTTTTGCAATTTGATCTTCTATTTATCTTGGGTATTGATTGCTGAGGCCTTGGTAATTATTTGCTGATTTTGGAAATAATCATTTTAGAGGCTTGGATTACTTTTGTAATATTAATCATTACCATGGTGTACTTGCCTGAAAGGATGGGAACTCTCTGACAGCTCTAGTTGCAGGGTGGACATTAACTGTCTGAAACTGTGCCGCCATCTTAAAATAACAAAATCATTACTGGCGTTTTGTTCCTGAAACTAAGCAGATATTTGCAGGGATACAAACCTGGCAGTTGCACTCAGCCCACAAATTGGCCGTTCCTCCTGATGGGAGGAGTGGCCAGATTCTGAAGTCAAATAAAAATATGGTTGTGTTCACTTTCCAAATTGATTTCATGGTGTGTTAGTCTCAGCTCTGGCGCGGGGTTGGTGGGCGATGGGCAGGGGCACAGCAGCGATGGAGCTTTGCCTGGGGGGAGAGAAGCAACACTCCAAAAGGGTCTTACACTTGCAAGTGAACGTGCTGCCATACAGTGGCACATCTTGCTTTGGGGGAAGGTGAGAAATTGGAAAGTCTCTGCTGGGAGCTGAGTAATTGGCACCTGCTATTATTGTGTCCCTCCTCCCCCTTTTAATATCTTGTTTGTAGAGATACCTCTCCTACGGATCTCATTACACAGCCGTAAAGCATGATTCTTTAAAAAATACATGCATTCCTATTCATGTGGGGTCTGAATACCTACCTCCTTCAGTTTCCATAAGGAGGAGGGATGGTTTTGGTGGCATCCAGGCATCTTTCCTCACTGCTGGGCAGAGTCGCAGGTGCCCATGAGGAGATGAGCTGTGCCCTCCCCGTACCTGGACACAGATGTAAAGATGTAATTCTTCCATTAATACAGAACCTGGCAGGCAGTTAGAGTGGCTGGGAGGGGAATTTTGTCTCTTGTTGTTTTAGGCCTTAAAGCAAGCGATTGTGTTGGCTGTTTGAATGATGTTGGCTTGATCTCCATCAGAGCTTGCACAGTGACATATATTACTAGAGAGCACGAGAGGCGATGTTTAGCCTACGCCCCTGGGATCTCTGGTGCAGTGAATCCCATTTCTTTCTCATGCATCAAGTGATATGTTTAATTGGTTTTAACAGTTTTGTCCTTGTTCTTTTATTGGTGGATTGTGGTGCAAAAGGAAGCTGGGAGCGTTTTTGGATCCTGTCCTGGGTAATTTGATGACTAAGTCTCGTTGAGCTTCATCTCTGTGCAGGTGCAGTGATGCATCTCCTGCAGGGGATGTGGTGGGAAGAGCATCTCCTCCTCCTCCCAAACACACGTGCGGGGAAGGAAGAGATGGAGAGGGCAAAATCATGTTTGTGACAATTGTTTTCTGATTCGTTTCATCACCTTAAAGAACGAAAATGGTAAGAGGCGCCTCAGAAAAGAGGGCACTGCAGCAAGCCCTGGCAGGGATGTAATCTCTTTTCTTCATACGGAGGTATAAAGATAATTCCAATCGGGATTGAAACAGCGGATGGCAAATAATTCTTGAACAATCCGCTTATGGTGTTCCAGGATGCGAATGAAAACCACTAATGGGATAAAGAAGGATCTAGATAATTATCTGGACTGCATTAAATCCCATCCTTTCAGGAGAATACTCTTATGCGGACACCAATTTCATGTGTATCAAATGCTAAAGCTGACTAGACATTTTCAAAGCTGGCTGATTCCAACTCAGTCATCCTTGCTTGGTGATCACATATCTTTTATCTACCTGGTTGGTCCTGATAAATCTGATTTCTGGTCTCTGCTGTCCTGGTTCCTTTTTTTCCCCTCCCAACAGCAGGTTAAAGCTGTGACACACATTCTCGCCAGGGCGGATTTGAAACCTCCTTCATCTTTTTCTTCCTTCACTTGGTCCGCTGTTTTGGGAGACTTCCTGGGGTTTTTTTTCCCTTTTACAGCTGGTAGTGCTGTTGTTTTAAATCTGGCAGAAGAGCTGCATGCAATATTAAGGTGTGCAAGATATTTTTTAATTTGATCCATTTTTTTCCCCCATCAAGAGCTCTGCCTTGAAGTGCGGGGGATGACACCATGCTCCAAAACAAATCCAGTTGTGCAGTCAGTTAATGAGGCTCTTGTTGTAAGCTCTTTGCTGCCTTTGCGTTTGAACCTAATGGACACCCCATGGATGGAGTGGAGGATGGCAGGAAGAGAAAGGAACAGTTTTGTGTTGACTGAGACCGTGACATTTGGATGAGGTTGGATTAGTTAAAAGTGTTCAAAGCTTTGCGTTGCAGGAACTCTGTTCTCTGTGACCCCATGCTGTTCAGAGGTATGGGCCACAAAAACACTCTTCTAAGAAGGTGGGTGTCAGAAATGCACCCCTAGGAAGCAGCTGGTTCTTCATTATCCCCCATCAGCTCGGGCGGCTGCATTTTCCGTCTGTCAGAGAGTCATTTCTCTTCTCCAGCCTCACACCAAGTGTTCACCAGGTGAACTGAGGCATCCCTGAGCCAGCTGCAGCATCCAGGCTGTGTGTCCCACAATGGGAGCTGGGCTGGGGGCGTGCAGCTGAGACGACTGCCCACGAGCCGTCCTCCAGCTGCAAGAGGAGGATTGGCAGTCAGCATCATTCCTTTGCACTCTGGAGGACAGATGCTGTTCATGGCTGTCTTGTCAGGGAAAGACTCCCATCATTCATATGGAGAGAGCCCAAATGCAGCTCCTCGGTGGCAGATCCTCTGAAAGCACAAGGTTCCCATCTTTACTGCCATGGCAGCACTGTTAAGGGTCAGTTGTCTTTTGAAGTACAGAAGGGCTTCCTTGCTTTTAGTGAGAAGTCAAAGAAGAAATGCCATCCTGTCCAAGGTGGATTTGGGTTTCCAATCTCCTTCATGTCTCACAGAGAGGGTCAGTTTTGTGCTGAAATCCAAGGAGTTGGTATGCTCATTTTGGCTGTGGACTGGAAATTGCTCTTGACACCAGCTTTGCTGTTTACATGACTGTGAGCTGTCACTTGCCTCTCCCAACTAGTGGATGTCTTTAGAGGCACATGAAACTCAGCCCTTCCATGCCAGGCTTAAATTTGGGACAGGTAGGCTGCACCAGGCTCTGATGTGCATTGGGGCACACCCCCATGAGGCACTTGCTGAGCAGGGCTGTGTGTAGAGAGGGGGATACATGGTATCCTTGCTGCCTCTGGAAGGTTCTTTAAGAAACAAGTCATGTCAGAAACGTGGTCACCTTTTGTTTTGGTGACATGACTTCTTGAACAGCAGCTCTTAAACTGAATTGCTCACACAGAAGAGTCAGTATCAAGGTTTCTTCACCTCCTGATCACAGTTGTGTCCCCTGGGGCTCTAGGAGCAGGGCTTAACTTTAACACTGATGCCTGATGCAGCTTTTGCCCTAAAACCACCAACATTCTGCAAGAGGAGTCTGTTGAGGTCTGACAGTTCACCCCTAAAAGTCAATTGATTCCTGTGTAAGGCAAGGTACTCATCCTACACACTTGTGACTTGCAGAGAGATCTTGGTGGGGATTTTTACCTGATTCTTGGTATTACTGTACACCCTTCAAATGAACCACTCACTAAGAAACCTCATTACTTGCTCCTCATTAAAGGCATCTGGTTAGCCGAGTTGCTAGTTGAAGTCTCCTTTCTTCAGCCTGGTGCTGAGATGGAGTGGTTCCTGGACCTGTTGTGCCAAGTGTTACCTCCGTGGAGCATTATAAACCATCTCCTGCTTGGGTGAGCGCTACCCAGAGAGAAATGGTGGGTTTTTTTCCAGATGTCTGCACAGCTCTCGAGTGACTTGCACGATGCGCACACGGAGAAAGGCAGATACTCCATGTCTCTTTGGAAATTTGTCAAGACAGTGGCAGATCGCTTAGCCTGAGTCGTGTTGCCTGTTCATAACTTCTAAAATGCAGGTCAAGGAGTATTGCTGTAGTAGTTAAAGGTCAGGCAAAATTACAACCTTTAGCTCTTCATAGCAGCTGTGATCATCAAAGGGGGTGTTCTACTCCTGGGATTGAAACTTCAAGCACTCATCTGTTGTTCCAGAGCGCTGGTTAATTATTCTTCAAGCCTTCAAACCAGAGGTGGCCATTTCTGCAGCTACCCCTGATGGTGTTCAAAGGCCCCACCTGAGACCAGGATCCTCTCTTGTGTGCCCTGAATGCCCTGGGTGCACTGGGAAGCCTCCTGTGAAAGGCTGGGCTAGGAGAAGTGGGCCCATGTAGGTGAGGCAGTTGTCAGTGGGAGGAATTAAAATCCACATCTACTCATCAGCATCGTTTGGTGACCAAGATCGCTGAGGTGCTAGGATATGTGTAGGGGTCATTTGCATCAGATTTGGTGGAGAGGATGAAAGGGAAAGATGTTGGCAAGACAGGGCTCTTAAGTGGGTAGAATTCAAATTGCCAACCAGTGCAGAAAAGGTTGAGAATTTTTTGTCTGCTGGTGTGTGGCATAGCACGGGGGTGAGAAGATGAGGGTTTTATACACACTCTCGTTTAGTTTGGCTTCCAGGAGAAGTCCTTACCTCCTCCTTCTGCCAGCTTACTCGGAGTTGCCCTCTTTCCCTCTGCTCTGCCTACGTTTCTTGCTGTGATTTCAATTATTTATACCATTTCTTTTGCCCTTAAACTGCTCCACTGCCTGTGCACTGTCGAAGCAGCTGTCGCTTCCCAAGCCCGTTCTGCTGATGTGTGAAGAGCCCATCCCTGTGCACACAACTCGTTAAGAGCATTTCAGGGCTCTTCAGTGTGGGCAACTATGTGAATGTAAAATTGCAACTGGATCTTATCTTATGGAAGATTTTGAGTGTGGCTGGTGAAGTAATGATCTACTTATTAACGTAGGGTAGCAGGAGGGAGCTGCTGAGGGTTACAAGGGGAGAGAAGGAGGAGTTTTGCAAAGGAGTATGTCCCCTTTCTGTGGTGTAAATTAAGCAGCTTAAAACTAGAGGCATATTCTCCTCTCAGTTACATCAGTGTGCATTTGGAAGAATCTCGTTAAAATAATTAATGTCTTTTTAACACAGGCTGGTGTCACAGAGGAAACCCTGGGTGACAGGGAGGCACAACCTCACCCGCTGGCCTGGATCCAAATCCAAGACTGGGAGAGGCAAATTCAGCCCTTCAGTTTTGTCCTTCCTCATTTTTACCTCTGCAGCATTAAGCTTGGAAAATGAGCAGAAAATGTTTAAATCCCTTTCTTCATTGCTGTCATGTTCAAACTGAATTAACTCTCATCCAAAGCAAGCCTGTGCTATAGGAAACATCTGCCGTGGCCCAAATTGTGTTTTGAGGTCAGAATTAAAATGTATGTAACTGCTGAGCAGTGAACAATGGATCCTCAAATCCTGCTCTTTGCCAACTGTTGTTTTTGCAAGATGTGATTTGTATGTGTCCCTTGTACCTGTGCAGGTACACGAATGTGTTGCTGGAATAGGAGCCAGCACAACGTGTTGCAGGAAATCATGGTTATAAGGTGAAGTGATTTGCTAGAAAGTTAAATAATTTCTTATTTCAAGCCTACATTTGTTTATTTATTTGACTTCTACAAACCTTATTTCTGGAGTGTACTGGTAATTGCTGTGAGGATGCAATTCTATTCATGGCACATCTGTGTCAGGGGCAATATTTATGTGCAGTGGCTGCTCGTGGAATATTTGTTCTCCTCTTGGCTCCTCCATCTAATAAGTTGACGTGAGCTCTCAGGGAAAGTACCAACAATTTTTAGATCTGTTCTAGATATAGTCCTTACTGAATTTTTTGATTGTGTAACTGAAAAGAGCTTTTGAAAAGATAGAACAAGTCTCAAGTATAGACTGGCCAGGGAGAGAGTGGCGCTTTGCTGTATTTGATGAGCTTTCAGTCTGCTGATGAATTAAAACTAAAGCTCCCATTTTACAGAGTATCGTCTGAGGGTCAGGACTCTTGGGGTGTATTTGAGTGCCTGGGCTTCCTTCTGTCTTCTTTTGGGTAAAGACCATTCAAGTTTGAAAAAATTGCTCAAGTTCTGTAAATTGCATCCTGTCTTTCAGCATAAATTGCAGATATAATTACAAAATAAACTGAGGAGCAACTGACAAAAATGAGTAAGGCAGAAGTTTGGGCAGGACTTGCTGTTTGCTAATGCCATATTTTTGGTGCACAGTGGCAAACGTTGGTACCACGTGTATTTCAGGGGTTAGTTACATTGCACTGCCAAATTTGCAATGGATTAATTGATGTTTTTGTTCAGACTGGGGGCTCCTGAGGCCCCAGAACAGTAGGGTGAGGGTAGTGGCACTTGACTCCTAGACGTGGAAGTGAATTGATGAAAAGCAAAGCCCTCGATAAAGCTGGCTGGGTGTCATTCACACAGGAGGGATCAAGGCAGAGGAGAGGTTCCCAACCTGCCGGGTGCATAAATCCCTTTGGAACCTCCCTCTGACCATCCCTCCTGCAGCCCCTCAAACACAAAAGCCTTGTCTACAGAAGGATTGGGTTTGCATTTCTCTTCTGGCATATTTGTTACTGAAGTAGTGGCATTTATTGGGTTTCTCTGGGAGGTCTGCACTTGTTCAGGGCTGGGAAGTTGTGCAGGGCTCGGGGAAGGAGCCTCGAGCTGTGGGAGCTGCCAGGAGCACAGACGGAGGGAGCATCCAAGCTGCAGCATCTCACCCTGCTCAGCTGTATGTTCTTCAGCAAGGCTCCAGTGCTAGACAAAATACATGTGTGGGGGGGCAGACAGTGCCAGAGCCTCTCCAGGAGTGCAGCAGTTGGCCATTAGTGTGCTCAGAGGTTGGGTGGATTGATTGTGCTGCTGTGGGGTCCCAGGCGGGTGAAGGGGCAGGATGGGAGGTCACACCACGGGCTGCTGCTGGCGCAGAGGAAAGAGGGGGATTTTTATGTTTTGTGGCGCCTCTTTTCCTACTGTGGGAAAAGCTTCTGTTTTATGTGCCTGTGTAAATGCTTTATAGCCTGGGTGCTGTGAGTACTTAGAGTAGTTGCTCAAAAATTGATGGTGAATTTTTACTGTCTACAGACAGTGTCTTCAGGTTCCAAGGATTCTTCTGTCGGTTTGTGATGTGGGTTTTTTTACCGCATTTAAATGAGTTATTTTATATAAATTCTTAGTATTTATAAATTCTGAGTATTGGCAGGCTTACAATCACTTTCTTTCTCTTCCCCCCTCCCCCTCCCCTCCTGTTTTTCCTTTTTTTCTTCTCTTTTAAGCTTGTTTTTTCTAAGGGACTGAAGCTGTGCCCTTCTTCCCAACAGCTTGCAAACTCCTATTCTTGCTTTAGCCCAGTTAGGCCATGGTATGGAAACCCCAGAGATGATCTAAAATCCTCCAGATATATTTTTAAGGTAGCCAGGAGAGCAGAAAAGAGATTTGTTGATGGCTCTGACAGAGGATAGCATGAAGTCCTCTGTCAGGCGTGGGTGGATCTGTACAGAAGGCATTATCTTCATAGCCCCAGCCACAAGAAATGCTTTAATCAAAGCTTTTTGTCGAGTGCAGGATGCCCAGGTGTTGGGTGGGGTGTGCCGGGGTGGCTGTGGCCAGCACCCTTCTCTGCACCCGTCAGCAGCTCAGCCCATCCCTCATAAATCCTGCCAAGTGCAGAATAGAAACAGGACCAAGTGATTTTGTTCTTTCTCACACCTCTAGCAGGGGTTAAATGCAACCACAGAAAGAAAATAATTTTTTTGTGGGTCATTAATGGGACCATCCATTTCGGATCCTACCTATGGCCAGAGCCTCATTCTCTAATTTTTGTTGCTCTGACTGCTTTGTTTTTCCTTCATTGCAATCAAGATAATGCAGTACAGTAGTGCACTAAGAATTCCAGCTATTCAATTACCTTTCAGAAGTTGACTTAATTGGCTCCTTAAGTGATAGCTCTTTGTTGTGTGCAATCAGCACCACTCAAGGAGGGAGCAGGAAGAGGAGAAGGACTTTGTTTCTAATCAATAAATAAAAGTCTTTGAAATAATGCTGCTTGCGATTTGTATCACAGGTTAAATTATGCCAAAGATGATCATCTGCACCTTTCTTGAGGGGCACGGCCCTAGCAGAGCAATAAAGCTTTGCTATCCACAACCACGTGGACTATTTTACTTTGTGTTTCCAGTTAATCCAATATTCTCCCCTTGGATTTTTTTTCCTCCCCCAAGTATTAGAGAAAACTGAAACCAAACTGCTGTGGAGCCCGGCACAGATGGTTTGGGAAAGTCTAATGTGTAATGACTAATCATTTGTTTTGCACCTCATAAAGTATGCAAATGAATGTGATACCTGATGATAAATAATTCAAAGTGGAGATGCAAGGCAAGGGGAGATTATAGAAGGAATAAATATATGTAAACCAACTTTAAAAAAAAAACAAGCAATCTCAAAAGCCTAAGCTCTTCTTCCAAGCTACAGTCCATGGAAACAGCTGCTTCTTGGTGCAGGTTTGCCTCCAGTGCTTGAATCCAGGGGACTTTAGGCCATCAGGATTTCTAGTTCATGGTCAGAGTGTGGCCAAAACTACAAATCTCAGGAGCTGCCACCCTTGCACAGCTCTGTTGTGCTTCAGCTCATCACTGAGCCTTGGTTTAGGCAGCAGGAAAACTTTGCCAAGCTCACCAGGTTTCTTTTAGATATATATATTTTGTTTTCTTTTTTCGTAGTTAGTGGGGGGAAAGTCCTGAGCTGCTTCATAATTTCATTAAAACTAAAATTACTAGTTATAACTCACTGTTTAGTCCTAATTAAAAATGTTATTAATCCAGAAAGGTCTTCTTGAGATTAAAAGAGGCACAAGACTGGAAGCCAGCCTCAGACCTCTGGTGCTTCCACTGCTCAGGGCAATTTCAGCTCCCATCCCTGAATCCATCCCCGAATCCATCCCCTTCCTAGCCATTGGAGTAGGTGAGAACTGCTGGTGCAGACCTGTAAGGAATCACAGGTTTTAATGTTTAAACTTCCAGTGCTCTCCTGGGTAGGGTGCATGTCTCTCTGCACTGCAATTCCAACACCTTCTGCACACGTAGGGAATTTCATTTGGTTTGGGGGAGCACCCATGGGATGTTCTTTGCAGGGATTGGCCAACTCAGACCAAGCTGGGATTTAATTGATTAAAGATGCTTCTTCCTTTGCTCCCTGCCCCATCCTGGTAAGAAATGGATAATCACCCCTCAGTGCAATGTTCTTGCTGCAGGAGGGAAGGTGAGGGTGATCCAGATTTATAATCCTGCACCGAAGAGCAGCTTTTAAGATCATTTCAGGTGTCGGCTCGCAGGAGTTCTCACTAAACTGTGGAGGAGTTAGATTGAGTTTGCCCTTTTATCGGCCAGAAATAGCGATGCTGAAACGTCCTGGTCCAGCTCAGCATTTGGCAGCATTCCCTAAATTGCCAGCAGCCTTCTCCTGGCAGCCGCTGGCTGGTGTCAGGCGCCTTCGTGCCCGGACACCCCGACAAGGCTGTGTTTGTTAGCAGAGGGTTGGTACGGTCTTGCCTCGGTGGAGGAGTGGAGCTGAATGGTCATTTTGTGATGACAGTAATTGCAGCATCCATGCAGTTTCACCCTCCAAGTGTTTCACTGATGATCCCAAGTGCCGGGTTGATTCCACAGTGACTTTGCAGAGCGCCCAGTGGCACTGGGAAGGTTTTGTGGCCTTTATTCACCAGACGCAGTAACTGTTGGTTTGCTCGTAATTTTGTCTGTGTTGAGTTAAGCAGTATAGAGGACGAAGGGAAAAGAAGCAACTTTTTTGTTGCAAATTTACTCTGTGGCTTCTCTGGCTCCTGGGAGGAGCTGTTATGATAAAGTCTGATGTATTTTCACATCTGCCTATGAAGAATGTAGGATTTATCTTTCAAATGAAATTTGCTCTGCTGTGCTGCCAGCAGGGTGGGTTTTTTTTTGAGTAGCTATTTTTGTGAAATATAACCCGAGAATTTGTATTGGCTTAACACTTAAAATGTAGCCAGGGGAAGATGGAATATTTGTCTTTATTGTATTTGTTTCTCCTGTAATGAGACATTACTGTCTGTCATAAAGGAAGCGGTCCTGGAGCCCAGGGAGCATGCCCAGTGATTTTCTGCTTGCTCCATTAGCTCGTGTGCAGACCTCCTGATTTTTTTATGTGCATGTGCTTTTCTACTTGTTTAATCCTGCCAACTGCTCTTCTGGTTGGAAATCCATTTCTATAATGCTGGGTATTACACAAATTTGTTGAAGCTCTTAATGCAGATAACGGGGAGGGGAGATGAGGCTGCTTTGCCCAGTCAGCCTGAGCCAACTTTCTGCTTCCCATCAGTCACACAGAGCTTTAGCTGCACCTCACTGAGGGCACAAAATGCGCGCAGTAAAGAAAAATAAAGTTTAAGGAACAGCCAGAGTGCTGTAAATGTCGCTTGGATTTTGATTTACGAAGTCCAAGCACAGCACAAATTGGATGGCTCACTGTGCCCTGTGGAAATCTCTTTGTCTGCCTTTTTTTGAAATATTTCCATAACTGGTAATCATGGGATTGTAGCAGAAAGCCCTTCTGTAAAGAGCTTTTTGGTCACTGCTGCTGTTTACTATGACTCTGCACAGTGTGTTATCACAGCTTGTCGTTCATGGGAATATTCACCGGGAATTGCAGTGTGGATGCCAGCAGTGGGGCTTCCCAGCCCTGGATTTTGGGGGTTGTGTGTGTGATGCTTTGGGGACCAGAGCTGGGGTGGTGAGAGGCATCTTCCCTCTCGGAGCGCTGTGTGTGATTTGCAGTGTTTGTGGAGCTGTTTCCAGCAGAACTGAGCACATCCCTGACTGTTGTACTGTTCTGGTTGTTTTAATCTGTTGAATTCATCCGTGGCACTTTGCCTGGTGGAGAGCGGTGGGAATGTTGTCAGCAGTGGCAGAGAAGGGTGCCAGGCTGCCTTTTTTTATTATTATTTGTAGTGAAGCCATACAAAGTCCATCCAGGGCCTCAGGACTAAGGTTTGAGTAGCTGTCAAGTGTGCATGTACCTACCCTTTGTTTAAGCAATGGTGTTGGCGACCTGCTTAAAGTTTAGTCTGAGTTTATGTATTTGTGTTAATTTCTGACTTAACTGTCCAGTTCTATTAAAAATAAAAGGAATAAAATCATTCTGGCACACTTTGACAGCTACAGCATTTGGAAACTCTTCTCTTTCCTGATTTCTTCCCAAGAATACTCGCAACACTTTTCTTTTTTAGGACCTTGCCCTAATAATTACATCTGCAAAGATCCGCTGGGATGGGTTATCCCACAAGCAGGATTATGCCCTTAAATGGAAAATAAGCTGCCACAACAGCCAAAGTTTGGGGGAAAAAAATACTATTTTGGGAAAACTAAGTTGCTAAATGTGTTATTCCATGTTGTGGAGCTGCACAGTCAGGAAATGCTTCTTGGTGCAGGGAGGAAATGCTTATGTCTTCTAAATGCTTGCTGCATTCTTTTTTAATTGTCGTTAAAGTAGGAAAACATGCCTCTAATAAAACGCCATCTACTACCCCCTCTGCTAAAGGGATGAGGGATGTGAGAAAACATTCGAGGGAGATGGGGAGGCCAGTCTTGCTTTATGAACTCTTTAATTTATTTGCTGGCTTCTGCTCCCTCCCTTTCCCCCCAAGCCAGGGTGGGTGCAGTTCCTCTCCAGGCTGCCCGTCCAGCTCCCCGGCCCCGCTGCCTCTCGGCCAACGATTTGGGCTAAATAATCCAATTAAGCTTTGCAGCTTATATAACTCCCTTGGCTTGAGGCAGCAGCCGGACTGACGGGGATAGAAAGCACATCTGGAAATAGTGTACACTAAACATGCTGCCGCGGACGGAGCCAAAGCCATTTGGACAAATTTGCTCATACGCACAAGATGTCCTTTGAACAGCAAGATGTGTGTGTACCGTCTCCTTGATGAAGAAGTTGAAGTTAGAGAATGCTCCTATCCATAAATTGTTGCCCTGGCTGGGAAACATAACTGGCTTTTTTTCCTCCCCCGTCGCCTTTGGAAGATCATCTGGCTCTTCCTTTTCAGCCCCAGAGGATCAGCCAGGCCCTGTAGTACACTGGTCATAAATAACACATTTTTATTTCAAAGGTGGGAAGGACCTCCATCATCATTTAGAATGACTTCTTATCTGCTACCCATCATAGGAGTTGCTTTTTATTTAAACTGAAATACAGTCTGGTGAATAACTGGAACACAGCTCCAAAGAAACACACAAATTTTTTTTCTGAGAATTCATTATAACCCTGGTAATTTATCCTAATGGTTAATGAGACTATTAAAACATGGGCATTTTATGTTGGCTTGAGGGTCGGGGAGAAAAAAGAACTCAGCCATTCCATATTTCAAGTAGTGTGCCCAGCACAAGCTTAGAAAAAACCCAGTGCACGTTTTGGCGCTCTCGGATGTCTGCTCTCCTGTTGGCATCCATTACTCTCTGTAGGGAAGTTATGGGCATTAACAGCAGAATACATTTCCCTTCATATGTGGTGATATGTGCTTATAGCTTCGTTTTATGGTCTGCTGTCTAATGTTAAAGAATTTATTTGTCACTGCAGGTGTGCAGGGCGGGCTTAGCACTCACGTCCTGCCCGTTCCTGGGTGCTTGCATGGCTGCCTGTTTGACACCTCCCAAATCTGTGCTGGGGAAGGGTTGTAGAAACATCACCCCCCCAAAATCTGATATGGCACACACACACACACACACATACAACACACACTCAGCTGCTGGGCTTGTCCTCAGGAAAACATGCCCAGGGAATTAACTACAGTCGATGTGCACTGGCCAGGTTGCCAATGAGTGGTGCCAGAGCTGCAGGGGTGCCGAGGGTGGTTTGGCAGAGGGGATATCACTGGGGCACGGCAATGCCAAAGCAGTGCTCTGTGGTATCCTGACCCCACTGTGGCTTTTGAAGTGGCTTGGACACTTCTGGGCAGTGCCCAAGAATATGCACCATGTCAAAACCCTCCATGCCAAGGAGGTGGTGCAGAGCACTGGGTGGCTCTGCTGGGGCTGCCCCTGTCTGCACCACTGTAGGGCTAATAAACACTTGACCCGTACTGATGACAACATCCTGGATGACAACATCCAGGATCCCTTCAGGATCTTTGCACTGGCAGAGCTTACTCTGGTTTGTTATGGAAAACTTCAGATATCTCTTCTAGTGTGCTGAATTATAAGGCTGTTGTGATGCCCCTGCTCTCACTAGGCTTTGGGTATGGGCATGGGGGTCTTCTAGGAGTATCTTCATAGTCCTAAATACCTACATACAAAGTCATGATCTTATAGTTTATACATTTTGGGTATTTTCCATGGTCATAAGACTAAATAATGAGTTCCCCAAAGGAGACTGTGTATCTTGAACTGCTCCTCCCAGCCCATGACTGCACTGGAGCTCTCCCGTCTCCATTGCTCCTTCAGACATGGTTTTGCTGGCAATGATGACACAACTCTGCTGCCGCTTTTTCCACATTGCTGCTCTCTCTGGCAGGCTGACTGCCTGCTCTTGATGTTTTATTCCTAAAGAAGACGAAAATTGGATTAGATTTTTCTCAGCCGTGCACGGTGGTGATCCTGGGTAACGAAGCTGATCTGTGTGAAGGAAGCTTTGGGAAGCTGAGAACGAGGGTAAGTTATTAACAGGGGACTCACCCGGGGTGTTTTGCTTTATGGATGCCTCATAAAGGCACTCCAAAGGATGAACTGATTGCTAAGCATTTCTTCACATGCTCAATGACATCTTTTAGTACTCAAAGAGGTGCTGAGCAGCCTCCGTGGTCGGTGAGAGACCCTTTCCAAAGCGATGTTTGGATGCATCAGGGGTACTTAAAAGCACCTGAGTACAGAAATCACCTCCTCGGGAACTGAAGTCCAATAAACCCCTTTGTACACAGAGAACAAGGGCTCCAATTACACTCTAAATACTCGTGCTGTCAATTTTAAGGGCAGTTGTGCTGTGGGTGAGTCACTCTGCTGTTTTCCCTGTGCTGTGCTGAGCCTCACTCCCCCGTGGTGGGATTTTTCCTGAGTTTTGACCTCCTGGCACCCCTGGGACAGGCACACTGCAGCGAGAGGGGTCAGGCCCTGTGCTCCCTCCCTCCCACTGGTGTAGTTTGCTGTGATTTCTGCAGTTTAACTCCTTCAGTACCAGCTGTGGCTTTGCTCAGAAGTGCTTGGGGTCTGTCTTATGCAAAAGCCCTCTCCCTCCTCTCTCCCTTCTGTGCCTATGCCAAGAAGCTGTGGCCCCTCTGGAGCTCTGTGCCCACTCTTACCTTCCCCTCACACCTCCTTGAGTAGACCTCCTTGATCTGATGTCATCCTACACATGCTCCTGTTGAGGACATATGGCTGCACTGGTGCTTTCTGGGCTGCATGAGATGCAACTGTTTGATCATGGAAAACTCTCTCCATGGGCTTCTGACACAGTTTGCTGGGCACAGCTTGTGGGTTCCTGCAAGAAGACTGGGGATCTTCTCCTGGCCGGCCATTTTGCATTCTCCTGGCAGCACCTAAACATGTCAAATTTCTGTAACAAAGCTCCCCTCTGGGTAGAAGGTCTGGAAAACTGATCCACAGCAGCCCCCATAGCAATTAGGTTACCTTATACATGACACCAGTAAAGGTAACAGTGTGTGAAATACTGGAAACCCAAATCCATTTAAATAGGCATGTTCAAAGGGAATGAGAGGTGTGAACAGCATATCTCTGCTCACAGGGAGCGTGAAGTGTCCTCTGCCAGGACTCAGCAGCACTTTAAGAATAGTTATGAAATTAAGCATAAATACCATGGTCTTGTGGTCCCAGGCTCTGGGAAGCACACCTATTTTGGAGGTGGTAAGCAGCAGGCTGTAAGGCTCAGGGCATTGCCTTTAAGCCTTTAGGTAAACCTGACATTGCAAGAAAGCAAAACCTCTAGGGATGTGGTTTCAGAGCCATTTAAACTGTTCTCCATTTGGGCTGTTGTCCAAAAGGGCATCCTAGTTCCCATGTGCTTCCTTTGCATCACTGGCTCAGTCAGCAGGATGATCTGACCCAAAATTAAGCCAGCAGTGAGGATGCTTTCTTTTCCAGCTGGATCAGCGCGTGGGATTGTGGGGCTGGTTGGGTGTTGTTGCCCTCTGAGGAGACACAGAGTGCAGGGAACACCCTGCCCATTCTGGCACGCCCGGCTGGAGATCCCCAGGAGCTACTCCTGACACCTTCCCCTGAGCTTGACACGGGGGAGTGGGAGATGCCAGTAACATTTCAGAGCAGCAGCTTGTTGAGAAGCTTTCAGGCATCATTTAATAAGCAACCAAAGGTCTTAGCAGTAGGACACCCGTGCAGTCAGCATCCTCCTCCCCTCCAGCTGTTTATTTTCTACCCTTGAAACGTCCTGCAACCCCCACCTTGTGCTGTGCCATCACCAGCATCTGTGTTGCCTCTCAGCAGAACTGGTCTGCTGGAATAACGCTGCTGCTGCTGCTGCTGGCACGAGGCTGCAGGGCAGCTCTGCAGCTGGGCTACCATGGGATGTGGAACCAGGGCTGCCTGGTTCTGGGTTAGTCCTTGCGTTTTGGAATAGGGAAAAGTTAAATTACTGCAGGTTGCTGTTGCTGGCAATTCAGTAATTTCATCTTTGTGCTTCCAGTGGTGGGTTTTCTGCAAGGGGAAGAAATAAGGGCTTTTTTTCACACTCTAAAGCAGCTGGTCTGGTTTTGTGGGAGGGGGTGTCGACATTATTTGATAACCCTTTCTCATGTTTTCTTGGCTGGTGAATGACAAAAGGGAGAAGTGGGTCTTCCTACTCTTTTAGCAGTATGTTTTTCTTCCCAGGAATTATCCTAGCATATAAAATGAAACAAGAGCCCTCAGATAGCATCAACACTTATAGCTGGTCTAAGTGTGCTATTTAATGGCAAGGTCTTGTTTTTCCTCCGGAGAGAAGCAAATGTACCCCATTAAGTGCTTGTGTTACAAGCCTGCACCCCAGGGGATAAATATTTCAAATATTAATGCTGAGTAATTTTTAAAAGGTTCTGTGTGCCTTTTATTTCCAGCATTCTGCAAATTATTTAAGACTGCTAAAACGAAATGCAATTCAGATCAGCTCATCCCCATGATCAGTATGTGATTTTACAATCTGCTTCAACCCAGAGCACAGTCGTGCATCCGATCAGGCGTTGGTACAATAGGGAAATTGTGATGTGTTTGTGGGTGCGGATCCGTAGGTAGACAAGATGTACAATTTACATACACAGCGGAGCGAGGGGAACACTCAATATCCTTTCACTCCAATACAGTCACATGCATTGCAAATGAGTTACTCTTTTGGAAAAAGAAGTCAAACCTGACTTGCATTGAAGCTCTCAGCTATTAACATCAGCGGAGCCAGGGACTCCAGCCAGAACTTCTGTGATTTCCTTGATATCCCTCTTAGTGCATCGCTCTAACTTTTCCATATGTGTTCTCTGGTTTATAACGCAGCAATACGTTATTTCCCTGTTGTAAAATTCTCTCATACGCTCAGCCCTGCCAAAAGCTTCGTATGTTATTGATTAAACAAATTCCCCCTGTTCCAGGATTTCGGCTGTTCCGAGTCCGGTGGCAACTTTAGTGGAATGATGAGTGCGATGGTCGATCGCACAAGGAGGTGGGGAAATACAAGGTCCCAGCACTTATTGCTGCTAATCAATAAACTCACCTTCAATTTGCAAAGTGGAGCTGATTTTTCCGCCCGCCAGTGCCGCATCTCTCCTGAGATGGGCTGAGCTCGTCCGGCAGCTGCAAAGTGCTGGTGGCTCGTGGTCATTTGTGGGGGGGGATGATGATGGTGTTGGATTTTAATAATGTTGGGAGAAGGATTAACAAGAATTTCATTTCAACTCCTTCACAGGCAATTAGCGACAGCTGCTGCTGGAGAAAGGGCGTGATGATTAACACAGTGACCTTTGCAAGGATTGACTTCCCTTCTTGGAGGGATTCCTTTCGGACAGACTTGGGAGTCGTTAGCACTGAGCACAGAGCAGGATGCGTGGGGGCCTTGGGGTTTGATGGAACAAGGCCTCCGTTTCACTATTAACTTAATTAGGTTGTAATAAAAAGGGTTTTCCTCTTGGACTGCAAGGCATTTGCTCTGCTTCAGGGTTTTCTCCTTCTGTAAAGCTCCACAGCTGGGCCTTGCCAGCACCCACAGGGACGTGGTCCTGCACGCTCCAGCCATCAGCTGTTCCTTTGGGGTTGTTTTGGTTCATGAGATTTTACTCACTAGCTTTGCTGCTCATTGTGAGAACAGGGTGAAAGGAAAAGAAATCCAGTCCAGAGGTTTGGTGAGAGCCAAACAAATCCGATTTGGGTTTCTTACTGGGTGTGATTGGTTTGCAATCCAGCGTGAAGCTGACGGTCACGAGTGACAAGGAGAACAGCCCATGGCATGGTCAGTGCCCAGAGCCATGTGCCTGGAACTCAGCGATGCACGGACAAGGTGCTGCAGGATCCTGCATGTGCATTTTCAGTTTGAGAGAGCAACATGCTGTGAGTCTGTTTCTGCTGCCCTGAGGTGCATCCAAGAGCATTTTCCATGCCTATGCCATGGAAGAACAGTGGATTAGGCAAATACATCTTCTTTTAAACCATGCACAGGTTTGTTTGGTAGGATTGACCACATGTACAAGCTTTCAGCCTTTTCCATTCCCTTTTTTTCCCTTCTTTCTTTCCACCCCTCAGGTTTGCCTGTGTAATGTCCTCACTTAAAAATCCTGTCGAGCTGCAATTATTTCGAGGTTTAATGACCCGTGATTTCTGTAATGCTTTATTTTGTTCACTTTCAGCATGTTTTTATTCCCCAGTCAAATAAAGAGTATTAAAAAGCCCACCAAGAACAAAGCCTTCGCTTTCCATTTGAGAGAAAAATGCTTCGAAAGTCATATTTGTGCTACACAGGTAAATAATTAGATTGCTAATGAATTAGCTTTGCTTTGAAGACGAAAGCTTCAGTGTTCCTAATTAAGTTGTAAGGAGACATAGAAATGCTGGATCTTTCTCCCAGGGAAGAGGAGGCTCCCAACCCAGATGAGGCCAGGGACCACTGGCAGGATAGTGTTTTACCCCACCTTGGGCTTAGCACCTTCCAGGTCTTCAACATTCTTTGAATTCCTCTGTGAATTCAGAGAAATAGTATACTTTCTCTGTGCAACACATTTCCTTTTATCAGTTTCAAAATAATATTTGAATGGGATGGTTTCTTACTCCTATATTTTGAGACAAGGAGAATGGAAGTCTGTGAATTATTTTCATTATATCACTCTATTTTATATGCTTTTCATCATCAGCCCTATTATCATGCCCATGCTAAGATGAATAATCTCATATATTTTTTTCTTTCCTCACAGAGCAGGTGGGGGTTTTTTTCGGGCCTTTGATCATTCTTATCACCCTCTCTAAAACCCCTTTTAAGTCTGTATTAATATTTTATTTTAGAAGAGGTGAAAACTATTCTAGGATTAGGCAGCATAATTTTAATAATGTTATAATCTTCGTACTATTATTCCTCATCCCATTCACTAAGCACACTAACACCTTGTTTGCTTTCCTCTCCATCCTCCTTTTTTCCCTGGATTGCAGCTGCCTGCAGAGCAGCATCAAGACGCTGAGGCTGTGATCTCCTCAATATTATTAAGAACCATGTGAAAAATACCTTGACTTCTCCCGCCCAATTATTTTACATCTATCAGCTTTGACATCCATTTGCTGTTTTGTTGCCTTTTCTCCTGATTATTTGCTTCATTTCTGGCTTTGACAAACTTACCTTCTTGTCAGCTCCGTATTTGGCTACTTCACAAATTCGCCTCCTTCCCCAGATCCTCACTAAATCTATTAGCTGGTGAGTTTAATACCAACCCTTATGGCTTCCTCCAGATAGTTAACCTCTTGCTATGATGAAAATTCACTGTTTAATCCCATCTTCTTTCTCTTTAGATCAATGGCAGTGTTTGCCCTCTTCCCCTCTCCTCCTCAGCTGTTTTGCAGCAAAATGAATTGCCCTCTGGTTTCTCTGTCTCATAAATCCCTTGAACGGGCTGATGAAACCCCAGGACAAATCAGAAGCACTAGTTCCTTTGTCAGAAGCTGATGGTGGTTTATACCTGCCGGGGATTTCCTCTCCTGCCAGCGCTTTTGTTTGGCAGGTAAAGCCCAGGGGATTCGCAGTGATCTCGGAGCTCTTTGTACCCTTCAGTGTGATTCACCCACAGAGCTGGGCTGCAGAAAGAGATCCCAAACCTGCTCTGCAGGTACCCAAGAGCAGTCTGATAGCTTCTGCTGCCTCTTCTGCCCTGATCCAAGACATTTTAGGCAGAGGTGATGGGCATTGCTGTTTGCTTTCCTAATATTTGAGTTTCTACATCCTTGCTTTGGCACCTGCATCCATCCTGCAGCTCCCTGAGGAGCTTTTGGGTCTGCGTGGAGGCACTTCTGTGACTTGTTCTCCTCCTTGGAATGGGGATTTACAATGTTCACCATCTGTATTATGTTTTACCATCCCCATAATGGGAAATCTACTCATCCCCATCCCTGAAAACTTACTACTTAGGACTTTAAAAGCAAAAAAAAAAAAGCTTATTTTTTGAAAGATCTGTGTGCCTGTTGTCTGAACTGAATCTCAAATGCAAACAGTTGCTCCTACTTTTGAATAACAAGGCGCAGGGGATATGAATTTTCCTCTCTCCTTCTGATGACGTGTGTGCTGAGACAACATTAAACTCCAGCGAGGAGATGCGCAACAGAAATATGATCAACACCTACTGCTGCAAAAAGAAATAGTGACTTAAAGGTGCCCGTGTTCCCTCGGGAGAGACCATCAGTGGAGAGATGCACTGCATTTCTATCTCATTACATGGAGCTGCTGAAGGTTGAAATGCTGTTCAGTATACCACAGGCTCTTATTAAATGGCTGTATTAAAGAAAGGAACACACACACACACACACACACACACACACACACACACACACACACACTAGATTGGAGCTGGGCAAAGACCTTTCTTTATTTGAGGATCATTTTTTCAGACAGGCTGACTTTTAATAAGCCTCTTGCTCTGGCTGATGTGTTGGCTCAGCTTGATGGTGATGTAGTGGGATGCTCAAACCCAGCAGCTGACCCAGGGGCAGCACAAGAGCCTCTGTGCTGTTGGCCTGAGCAGCTGGGTGGTCACTGACTGCAAAGAGTGACTCCTCCTGCCATCGCCCACCTGGGTAACCAGTGCCTTTTACTGGATAAGAAGGGTGGGTACTGGTTTTTGTAAGATGCCATAAACTCTTGATGCTCCAGAATGGCTCTGTGTCCAACTAGGGCAGCACTTGAGCACAGTTGGAGTGTGGCAGTGGCACCAAGGGGTGTGTTGTGGTGGTAGTTACACCAAAAACCAGCCCCAGTTCAGGATAGCACACACTGTAGGTAGTGACTGGACTGAAACAAAGTGTAAATAAAGGGCAGAAGATGAACACAAGGAACTAAACCAGAGCTGCTGTTTTTGATGGCTGCTTTGACCACCGGTGACTATTATGCCCCATCCCTGGAAGTGTTCAAGGCCAGGTTTTATGGGGCTTGGAGCAGCCTGGTCTGGTGGAAGGTGTCCCTGCCCATTGCAGGGGGATGGAATGAGATGAGCTTTAAAGTCCCTTCCAACCCAAACTGTTCTGTGACTGGTGACTGTCAGTGCCTGTGTCAGCACGATCTAACCCAGCCCAATTGCTTTGAGCTGGGAAACCCTTGTGCCACCTCTCTGCTTCCCTGGTCCCAGCCCTGCCTGAAGCTCTCCACACCTATGGCTATTATCCCAATAACAATCAGCTTTCTAGGGGTACTAAAGATTCTACTTTCTGTGTTACTTTCTGTCTTGATGGTAACCACAATTTATAGCAGAGTGTATTATACTAAAAAAAACTTGGAAAAGTTTCTTTAAAAACTTGTTTTACTTTAAAAACCTTTTTTCTTAAAAAAACCCAAAACCTTACAATAAAGAAACTTGGGGTGTATTTTTTTAAGCAGCAGCTAGGAAATGTCTGTTTTGACTGAGTATCCAGGTGGTTTGGGACACAGTGGAGATGTAAATATCACATATTGTTTACTGAATAGAGAGAGCATCCCTGTCTGCTGTGTAGTGATGGCACTGCTCACACTTTCCATAGGGAAAAATCAGCCCCCAGCAGGATAGTTGTGACTGCTGGAGACTTTTAGGAGGTCCACCCTGCCAGGTACCACCTACTCCCCAAAGTCTGGCCTCAACAGTGTTTGATTTTTTGCTGATTTGTCTCTCTTCTGTGTCATCTCACAGGAGCATCATTAGGGTTTCCTTAGATTTGAAGGAAAAGACCTGCTCAGTCTTCATCCTGCCTGGCAAGGGCAGTGACTTTGGGGGAGATATTTTTGATGCTGAGCTATCATCTCTTTTTCTTTCTGCTACTTAAAAGAACATTTTAGTGTCACAACTTACCTGTAGCTCCACATACCCCGACAGAGTCTCACCTGTGTGCTGCACCAGCCATCAGATTTCCATGGGAAGCAGGACTATTCCATTTTTGCAGCTGAATTTAATTCACTGATACGGCACAGTAACTCCTTCTATCCATTTTAATGGTCCAGTGGAATTCTGTTAGCAAAAGACCTAATGAATGTTGTGATTCAATCAGGGCAATCTAGAGTGTAATGCGTGGAGCAGTGCCAGCATTATATAAATCATTAAACATCAAAACGTAAAACAAGAAAATTCCCTAATCATCATCTAACTCCAGGAGCTGCTGTAAATGGCTGGGGCCTGGTTCCTGTGCTTCTTCACTGCTTGCATTTTTGGATAACACAGATGCTGTAGCATGGGGAGGGGGTTGTTCGTGTGCTCTGGAGTCCCCGCAGGGGCTTGCAAGTCCTAGAGGGGGGAGCAATTATTTATTAAATAGGTGTTTTAAATAAAATGAGGGAGAACAGTCATTACAGAGAAATTTTCTGTAGGCAGTTTGATTTTCTGCTCCAACTTCACTTATGTTTTAAGGGAACTGCACTTTTTCTTGGCTCTTTTTGCCCTGGGAACTCTTGCGCCGGCCGGTCAAAAGGTACAGTTATTCTCTTAGAGCTGAGATTTTATGGAGATAAACACTTCAGAGGTTTGAGGGTTGTTTTTAGTTTTTAAACCAAGTCTCTTGAAAGTGTTCCTAATGAGAAGCAAATCCAGCTAGCAAAGCCTTTGCGTTTGCTCTTGAAAAGACTGAATTGGAGGGAACTCTCTGTTGCTGGCCATGGGTCTGCTCTGCTGGGAGAGGTTATCGGCGGAGAACAAAACCAAAAGTAATTGGGCCTGAAATATGGATGTGTTTAAAATGCACCTCAGATTCCCTGGGAGGTTGGAGTGTGATTGGAAAGAAGAGTGTAAAATACAGAATTATAACATTCCTGACTGTATATATAGGTATACATATATATATATATATGTGGATGACTATGTGAGATTTCAAGGTGGGGGTTTTATTGGCAATGGATTGATTTTGTGCCCATCTGCTGGTTCAGGACCAGATGAGGTATTTTGCTTTCACTGAAAAACTGAAAATGGATAAGCAGAGTGGACACGGTTGTCTCAGCCCTCACCTCTGCTAGCAAACATGGTTTGCACTTAATAGTCACTTGAAAAAGAATGAAGCCACAGAATTCTCCATCATGGAGAAATACTTTTTACTAAATGGGTGCTGTCTTGCATGGACAAATCCTTTGGAAAAGCTGCAGGAGCTCAGCTCTGTGGGGCACCCATAAGCCCCACCAGCCTGTGCCCATCTGCTGCATCCTGGCTGATGGGAAATCATGGAATCACACAGTGTTCTGAGTTGGAACATTTCAGGAGCTTCAACTCCTGAAAGGGCCAGTTCAAGCCATCCCTGCCCGCTGCTTCACCAGTGGTTTGTGTTGTTGCTCAGCAAACCCAGCACAGAGTTCTCAGCTAAAAAGATGAAGCCTGGCAGCTGTGGCTGGGGAGAGAAGGGAGTGTGGGGAGACAGTGGTCAGTGAGTGATGCTCAACTGGATGCTTTCTGTGGCCTCTGTCCCTCAGCGCCAGGCTGCTCCCCACTCCAGGAATCCCCCCTCCAGATCTGCTCCAGTGAGCGTGGGATGGACAGATGGTGACTGGCACTCAGCTGTGCCCAGCGCTGCTTCCCCGCCCTGCTGAGCACCGGAGGATGCTTGATGCCCTCCTGGAGCTTCACAGCCAGCCTGCTTCTAAAAACAGCTTGTGCAAAACCACTGAGTGCAAATATGGGCCCTGGCAACGTGAGAAATGGGTTCTTTGCAGGGCGCTGGCCATGCACGATGTGTGCTGCGACTTCGAGAGGTTTTTAGTCTCCCAGGTCTGTCCTGCAGCCTGTCACCTAACACCTTCTTTCTTTCTTAAACCAGTATATTTTAAGCCCAAAGCAATGTGTTATCTCTCAAAAAAAAAAAAAAAGTAAGCTAAATCTTTTTTTGTTTAGATATAGTTATAGCTGGGAGTTTTTGTCCTGCAGTGCGTGAGTCTGGGGATATTTTAAGAGCTCTGTTATCTTGTGCTGTGAGGGAATACAATAAATATGTAGATAGGGAGTGCTGCTGCTTTGAAAGGTAAGTAAAGGCTCTGTGCTGAACTGACACTAGCTGAAAAATTTGTTCAGCCTAATTAGCAGCAAATCACTTCTGTGTCCAACCTTGCTTGTAGAGATGGGAGCCAATTCCCCCCCTTTTATCCTCTACTGCCCTTTGTGGGTTTTCAGAGCCCTCCCTGGCTGAGCGGTGAGGGTTTTTGTGAGGACACAGATCTGCAACCACGTGTCACTGCAGACTGATGAGTGCAAAATTACTGGAAATTCATGGGAAACTGTACTCCCATCTCGGGCTTTGTCTAGGATTGTTCAAGCTGTCATCAGAACCAGTCATGATCGATCAGCTTTTAAATTTCATAAAATTTTAATTAAAGAATGGAAAGCCTACGAAGACATCATAGGACAAGAGCGCTGGAAACAAATACAATTTCACTTCCAACCATTAGCCAGAAAAGCAGCAAATGGTTGAGTGCACATCACCATTGCAGTCTAAGGAAAAGTACAGCTCTTGGCTTCGGCGGGCAGGTCATTAGTGACTGAATAATCAGTGACATTTCCCTTCTAAATCTGACACAAATGAAGTGCAGTGCTCTGGAAAAAGCCATTAAGTGCAAAGCCTTGCCTTTACTCTGCTCCAGGTATTGCAGAACAAGTTCTAATGGCAGCCTTTGGCTGTGATTTGACTTTGACAGTATCCACGGGACAGTAACCCCCCAGGATGCCGAGAGCCAAATGCTTCCAGCCTTGCACGAGCCATCATGTTGTGCAAAAACAGAAAGTGAGACTTGTTCCTTGCTGGTGTTCACAGATGCAGCTGGTAAAAGATACAAGTAGGAAAACCTGTAATCTGGAATACTGGGAAGCTGAAAGGTGTATTCTTGTGCCTGAGAGGTACCAGCAGGTAAAGGTCTTACTGATGGTGGAGTCAATTTGGAGCTGACATCCTTCTGTGAATTCCCACGGCAGCGCTCTGAGCTGGGTGTTAACCTGTTTTTCTGCACATTTGAAAATGTTTTCTCGATGGGAGTGGAGAGAGAGTGGCACTGCACAGGAAAAGGGAAGGACTGGTCTTGTTTATGTCTGTCCTTGACTTTCTCTGAATAACGTGTTGTCAGATGGACAGAGTAATCAAATGGGTGTAACTTCCTCTGCTCCCTCCCCGTGTGCCGTGGCTTTGAAAATAGTGTCAAAAGGTTAATAGGAGCCAGACTGCCTTGGAGGGGGACTTGTGCTAAAGCAGCGAGTCTTTAAGAAGATTCTTCTGGGGGAAAAGACTGAATAGGGGAAACTTTTCCTAGGCAAAAGCATTACCAGGAGCTGGACTGGGAAGCACTGTTGTCTTGGAAACTCTGTGCTTTGGAGCTGGATGTCTGATCTTCAAAATTCCTTTTTCTTTTTCTTTATGGACCCCAAAATAGAAGTTGTTGATGCAGTCAGTGTATCTTTTTTCAATTGCTTTGATTTATATTTAGTCCTGTATTGGGAAGTTCCAGGGCAGTATTTTTGGTCATTAGCTCTCCTGGTCGTGTTTGAGTTAAAAGTCTACTATTCAGAGGATAAATCTGTTTTGGGTATAGTCCTGTGAGTTATAGTCGTGCTGAAAACACATGAGTGACCACAGATAAAAGTGTATTTTTAATGAGCAGTTTCATTAATAATAGGGAAAAAAACATCCCAGGAAGGTTTGTTAGTGGCTCACCAATTCCACTCCCAGCTATGGAATAGTTAGTTCCAGCTGAAGGCTCTTGTTAGTTTTATTGCCTAAGCAGGGCATGGGAAAAGATGTTGTTTCAAAACAGAAGACTTTATTGCCTTATCAGAAGTTTCTTTTTTATATATTAGATTTATGATGTATCTTTACAGTGTGTATCCAAACACTTAAATTTATATAAACATCCAGGCAGATATTGCCATGTGATATTCTTTATCCTGACATGTTTTGGAGAGGTTAGATTCCCAAAATCTCTTTTGGCTGTTAAAATTTGGGACTCTTTTCTGAAGCTGGAGGAGGTGCAGTCTAAACCCTCATCTCACTGCAGAGCAACATTTCCCCTTGCCAGCATCTTGCTTTCCATCACGCAGGGTCCTCCAGGAGATGGTGGTATTTGTGTGCCCAGAGAAGGGTAATGGAGCTGGGGAAGGGTCTGGAGCACAAGCTTGATGAGGAGCAGCTGAGGGAGCTGGGGGGGCTCAGCCTGGAGAAAAGGAGGCTAAGGGGGGACCTCCTCGCTCTCTAGAACTCCCTGACAAGGAGGTGGGGTCAGTCTCTTCTCCTGAGCAACAAATGACAGGACAAGGAGGAAACAGCCTCAAGTTGCACCAGGTGAGGTTTAGATTGGATATTAGGAAAAAATTCTTCATGGAAAAGTCTGTCAAGCATTGGCACAGGCTGCCCAGAGAAGTGATGGGATCACTGTCCCTGGAGAGTTTTAGAAGATGTGTATGTGTGGCACTTGGGGACCTGGTTTAGTGGTGAACATGGCAGTGCTGGGTTATCAGTTGGACTTGATGATCTTAGGGATCTTTCCCAATTTAAACAATTCTATGATTCTGTTTCTACAGAACCCAAGTTAAAACAGAAAAAAGGGAGTAACTTTATTTTGTTCTGCAACTTAACCTTCCCTCTCGCCGTCCCTCTCACCAATGGGTGCATGATTAAACCCATGATTTAAGGACTGGGGAGGTGGGAGAGGTATGAGTGATAGGCATTGCTTTTGTGCCTTGGAAACCTTCCGAGCACAGAGGACAAAGCTCTTCTCTGTTTCCCATCCACAGGTGACGTTGTGGACATCTACCAGCGGGAGTTCCTCGCCCTCCGGGACCGGCTGCACGCAGCCGAGCAGGAGAGCTTGAAGCGCTCCAAGGAGCTCAACCTGGTCCTGGAGGAGATCAAGAGAGCACTCTCGGAGAAGCAGGCCCTGCGGGATATAAACCGGACCTGGAGCAGCTTATCTGGTGAATAAACCGAGAAGTTGAGGATCTCGGGCAGTTTTGAAGCTGTTGCTAATGAGGAGGTAGAGAGGTGTGCGTGGTGTGCGTGTGTGCAGGGCTGTGGACAGGACCTGCTCTTCTCTCCCCCGGCACGAGCAAATTGTGGAGTTCAGAGGGACTTGGGAGCTCTTAAACTCCTGTTTAATTAGAGGTGCATACGCATCATTAAACAGAGATTTGCCTCTGCTGAGGATATTTGCCAATTTGCTTGCTTACAAGCTTTTTTTCCTCCCTTGAAAGTCACACACACCGTTTCCTATGGCTGTATTGAATCCATATGGAAAATGGGTATCCAAAGAGAGGGGGGAGGAAGGAGTTAGGCTGGCTGAGCACCCCTCGCCAATTTATTTGTTCTTTTTTTTTTTCTTAAGTTGCTCGGTTGAAGAAAATTGGATCTCTACAGAAAGATCTGATTTGACCTTCATTTTATCTTCATTCTCCCCTCTCCTTCCCAAATATTTTGGGACTTCTTTGAGGCCCTCCTGGCTCCTGCTGAACTTTAATTGGGTTTGTGGTAGCATGTTAAAGGTTGGCCTGATTTTTTATAACCCAGCAGTAGTCTCAGGTGGCCAGGCTGCTCTAAAAAGGCTTTTTGCCTTGCAGTCTCTTCCTACCTACTGTGCCTTGCAATTGATTCCCTTTTCCTTTTTAAGACGAAACCAAGTTAAAACTGTGGAATATCACCAACAAGAATGTGCTGCACCTTCCCACCATCTTCCATCATTTGCCACATTTGCTGTCTAAGGAGAACAGTCTGCAGCCAGCCGTGCATGTGGGACAGGGGCGCACTGGAGGTAAATGGGAATTAGTGCTGCTTCTGGTGCTCTTCCTCACCTTGGTGCCTGTCCCTCCCCTTTCCTCCGGGCCTGGCTGTGGTACAGGAATGAGCAGGACTGGAGGAACGGCTGCATGCATCATGCAAGCTTCCTTGGGATCGTGACATGTGGGGTGGGTAAGCCATGTCACGTCTGCGAGTCTACAGGGGAGTGCTGTCTGTGCTCTGGACTGGCCCTAAAATGTTCTCGATGCTTCTGCCAGATGTTGTTTGCTGCTTTCCATCTCCAGAATGCTCTAGCCTTTGCCTGGAAGGGGGTCAGATAATGCATAGTTTGCAGGTGCTTCATGGAAACTCTAATCCATCTGTGGTGACAAATCCCATCTGGAACAGGACTTTGGTTACTAGACAATTCCCCCCTGCTCCTAAATCCCAACCCAACACCAAAGAACTGACTTGCCTCTCCTAAACTGAAGTGCTTCTGGCCATGGGAGGGGTTTGGAGAACGAGAGTGATCTTGAAGTTGCTGTTCACAGGCTGAAAAGGCCTCTAGGAGGGGGAGTGGGTTTGGGTGTTTCCTGAGACATCATTCCTTCAGGAAGAAAAGGCAGGGTCTATCTGACTGCCATGGGTGCACTGGGGTGCTGCTGGTTGGCACTGGGCTGGGGGACAGGAGCGTGGGAACCCTGCGTAGCCCAGGAACCCACCAACCTGCTGCTCACTGCTGGGTTTTAATGACAGAACCTGGCCCTGAGCAGGTGAACCATGAGGTGGTCAGGGAGCAGAGCAAAGTGTCTTGCCCAACACAGCCCCCTCTCTAAAATCTCTCCCTGGCCCTGGGCAGTGTCCGTCGTGATGGGAATCCCCAGCGTGAAGCGGGAGGTGCATTCCTACCTCACCGACACCCTCAACTCCCTCATCTCAGAGCTCACTCAGCAGGAGAAGGAGGACTCTGTCATCGTTGTCCTCATTGCCGAGGTAAGACACACCTTTCCCAGTTTGCCCTGTTTCCCTGGCTCCCATCCCACTGCCTGCCACACTTGCTGCCAAACAGGACACTGCTGACCCAGCCACCAGCTCTGTCCCTTGCTGGGACATCAGGTGTGTCTTGCCCAAAATGAAACACCGGTTGGGCCAGAGAGGGTCAGGATGCGAACAGGCAAACATGTCATGTTAGCAGCTGCCTAACTGCCTAGCAGTTATTCCCTAAATGTGCTGAAGCAGCCCCATGACCCTGTCTAGGGGAGCTCTGAAGCAGCTCTGTTTCACCTCGTACCTGTAGGACAGCCTTAACCCCCTCTGAAAACCCAAGAGTCAGTGATTCGGGGCTGAGACTAATATACCTCTTTGTACTGGTGCCTGGAGCCCAGAATCAGTTGCTGAATCCAAGGGCTAAAAAGCCTTGATACATTAATCCACTAGAGCTGCTTTTATCTATGGGTTTAGATGGTTATTTTTCTCCATGGCTCTCCCCTCAGGATTATTTTCTTGAGCCTGAAGTGCATTTGTCTTAATTTCCAGAAATCCGGTGAGAAAGATAAACCTCAGTAGCCTGTTACTGGGAGCGGAGCAGAGATGAATGTCCGGGTTTGCTGCCTGTTTACCCATAATGTGACATTTTGAGTGGCATTTGGCCTCAGGGGCTCTGGCTTGTATTTTGTACAAGAAGTTGTGCACAGATGGGTGCAGGCCTAAGTGCCCAGGACAAGGTTTGGTGGCTGTTTTTGCAGTGTGTAGGTTGAAGCATGAGAGGTTTTAAGCAACTTGACCCACACCAGCTGTTTTAAACTGCAGTAATATTATTTTTAGTTGACTTGAAAATAAGTTGCACGCTGTGGTGGCAGCTCCTGACTTCCATGTGTACCTGTGATGAGGGAAGTGAACAACAGTAAATTAATTAAGTAAATAATTAAGTAAATTAATTCTGATACCGTGAAGTGCAGGAGCATACAGGCCATATCCCAGTAACAGTGGTGGAAGTTGTTGCAGATCCCACCGTTGTCACAAAGTTTGCCCTGGGAGCTACACCCACTTCTGTGCCTGCTCTGCCTCTTCCCAAAGCATTTCTCTATGTACCTACACTTGTTAGGGCTCCTTGGGCATGGGATAAAGAGTAAAAAGTGGAGAGGGTATGAACCTGGAGCAGATGCTGAGTAGTTTGGAGACTCAGCACAAGTGCGGCAACTGAATGTCCCTTGTGGGATGGAGACCTCTCATTTCCAAGAGCCACTACAGGTGTCATCCACAGTGGCTGGGCTGCCTGGATGGGAGCCCTGAGGTGAGGTGGCCACCTTGGCTGTCACCAACCTGCTGTTTCAGACACTTGGAGTGGAGCTGCATGTTTCCTGCCTTTGTTTTTCCTGTTGCTGTTTTTTTGGCAGCACTGAGGTAAGAAATCAGTCCAGCGCTGGGACTCTGAGCCCTATTTAGGAAAGGGACCTTTTCCTCTCGAGAAAACCCTCCCTTGTCACCATTCCAGTGTGGAAGTGCTGTCCTCAGCTTGTGACACATGTCCCTGATGTCTCACTTCTCACCTCCACCCGGCGCCGAGCGCAGCAACAGCCGGTCCCGGCTTCTGCGATGCTGCGTCTGCAGATCCACCACAGTCCTGTGATCCATTTGACTGCCCAAAACAATGCCACCACCAGGAAACAGGAACAGTTTTTGCTCTGGGGTCTCCTGCCCTTTGTTCTGGGGTTTTGTTTTCCCAGTCACTCTGCAGATGTTTTCTGTCCCGGGCCTGTCCCTGTGTTTGCACTTATCTCATCCACAGATAGCGGCGCTGCTGACCTTTGTCTCCCAACATGGGATTGCCAGGTTGACTGTGGGAACAAACTGAGGGTTTTTAGGAAGGAAAGTGTCAAAATGAACGTGAAATGAAAAATGCACACTTATAAATAAACCCCTCTTTTTCACCAAAGGGGTGGAGATCTTCTGCTGAGGGTATTCGCTTGGATGCAAGCCAGTGGGTGTAGGGAAAAAATAAATAGCCCAGAAGTTAACACTTTGTGCAAACAGTTGGTGCTGGCAGGGGCAGAAGTGCCACGAGAGCACGTGGGGAAGATGTGCTTGAGTCCTTTGGGATGGATTTTGGTGTGTGATGCCTTTGTTTAACACTGACCACAAAGGAGGGCTCATGAGAGTAAAACTGGATAAAAGGAGACATGAAGGTGAATGAAGATGGTACAGAGGTGATGACAGTACCCCTGGGGTGTGTTGAAGATGATTTCTGAGCTATTGGGGACACAGGCTGAGGCTCAAGGCTCTAACACTGCTTTTTGTTTGTTTTCAGACAGATCCACAGTACACAGCCGGAGTGGCAGAGAATATCAAAAACTTGTAAGCATTTCCAAGTGGCTTCAGCATACAGCTTGTGCCTGCAGCAAGGCCAGGGAATAGCTTCATTAAGGAGAAAACACACATTTTCTACTTCCCTTTTTTATTTTGTTGTTGTTTCAGGGGGTTTTTTCCCAGTTTTTAAACTCCAGACTGTCTTTGCTATTACCGCTTCTACTTTCTGCTTCTTCCAAAGTGCATCCCATATGCAGCTTCCAGGAGTCTGCTTTGTGCTCACAGCATTTAACACAGGCAGTCCTGTCGTTCTGTTTTGCTTCTTCTGTCCTGGGGCATTGTGAGGAGATGGATTATTTAAATTTCCAGTTGTTTCTGTGTCTAGTGCAGCCCTGTACCCGTTCTGTGCAGTCTGGGCAGTGTGGGAAGCACACCCAAATGCTCCTGCCTTATTTTGCTTTAAAAATCCACGATCCATCTTTCTTCCCACTCCAGCCTGTTTGTTTTCCCCTTGTTCCAGGCTCTAGTTACATTTGTCTCTTGTGCTGGCTGCTATTTATGTCCTGGAGCCTTAGTGGCTTTTGCAGCTTTGTCTGTGGCTGTTTAAGCCAAAGCTGGTGTTGGATCATTAACCGTGAGCCGGTCCAGGCGTTGACGGCGTCAGAGCTCTGAGGCAAAGGAAGAAGGTGCTGAGAGAAGGGGCAGTGACTCCCGTCCAGCTCCTGCGATTGCATGTTTCCAAAGGATCGCAGTCGCCCTACGAGGGAGAAGCAAAAGGGCAGCAACATCCTCCCGTCCCCGAGCCAATGATGGGAGAGGGGCTGGGAAGTGCGTGGTGAGGGTTGTGTTCCCGGGCACTTGCAGAAGAGCTGAAACAGAGCCCTCCATCTTGCTGTGCAGGAACTGGCAGGGCTCCCCTCCTTCTGCCTGCTGGCAGGAGGACACACTTATCGGGGGATAATGGACTGATTGTCCGATGGATCCTGATGAAATTACCGGGCGCCGCTGCAGAGAGCGCCTCTGCGCAGAAGACCTGAAACTTTAATTGACTTAATGATTTGATTTCTCGTCATCCCCCTCTCCAGTGCCTCCTACCCCTCCCTGATTCACTGAAATTATTTTTCTTCCAAATTGAATTGAGGTGGTGTGGGGCCAGGGCAGGCTGGACTTCTCTCGCGGGAGGGAAAAAGCTGTTGCTGCCTCAGTGCAGGTTTTGTCAGCTCAGTGAGAAGCTGCTGTTTCGCTGCTGCCCGAGGAAGGGAAGATTTGAAAATGTTAGCTGAAAAACCTGCCAGTCCCAAGGAAGGAATAAGGAAGGGAAAAATAAGTGAGAAGTTTTTGGGAGTCTTGGTGCTTTGTCTCCCTCTGCCCCATCTCCCGTCCTCCAGACTCTGCACAAACAAAGGAAATCAGCTTTGCACCAAATGTTCTTGAAAAGGCAGTATAAAAATGACTGGTTTTCCCGCTTATCTCTCACAGTTAGAGCAATCCTGGGGTATTGCTTGCAAGGGTGATGTAGGTGCTTGCTTTTCAGATGGGTGACATTATTTTCTGTTTGAGTTTGACTCTTTAAAGGGTTCTTAAGCACATTATAAGAAAAGTAGATGCTGATTTTATCAGCATAAGAGAACTAGGTAGAATTCCTGCTGGTTCTCTGAACTACAGCACAGCAGTGTTTTAAGCAACTTAGCAGAAATGTATAGCATAATCTCAGCTAAATTAATTTTAATTACTGATGCATTTGGGAAATCTCTAAATGCCAGTAATGCCAGCAAGTCCTTTCTTTGGTGAACCCGTCTGCTGGTCGTTTAATCCTGTAAAGAGTACATGGTGCTCATGGCTGGTCCTTAAAGCCAACCTGTGTGTGTGCACGGGAGGGAGGAGGAGCATGTGGAGCAAATAGAGACCATGGGAGGGAGAGAACAGCTTAAAAACTCCATGGCAATCCCTGCTGACGTCCTTTGGTGAGGCCTGGAAGTGCACTAGCTGCCGAGGGAGTTTGACCTTAGGGGCTGTATTTTTTGTTTGGGTCTGCAGCTCAGTGATGGGTCTGTGGTGTGTCAGACATGGAGGTATTTGTTTACTGCTGCTTTTCTCCCTCAGATTCCCAAAGGAAATACACTCAGGTCTCCTGGAGGTAATTTCCCCGTCTCCGCATTTCTATCCTGATTTCTCCCACCTGCGGGAATCCTTTGGGGACCCCAAGGAAAGAGTCAGGTGAGAATCAATGAGCTTATAAACAAGCAAGCCCTGAATTAAGGGACTGTAGCATCTTCCCTACCTCTTCTGCAGGGTCAGGCAAGGTCCTTAAACTTGCTTTATCCAAGACTGGAAGGATGTGGTGTGATGTGGCAGGGATGAACTGGCACCAGCTTTGCCAGGCTTGCCTTGTGCTGTGCTGTTTCCATCACCAAACAAGGGGCTCATTTTAACCCAAATTATCTTCACTTTGGAAGTCCCTGAGCTTTCCAGTAACTCTTAGCTGACCGGTGTGAGACCAAAAGGGAGAGGCTGAATGCCATCCCCTCCACCTCCCAGAGCTGTGTCACCTTCTTGGCTCAAACCAAGCCTTGGGAGGCTCCCTGGAGCACCCCACTATCCCAGGAGAGGCCAGCACTCCCACTGCCTTTGTCTCTTGCAGGTGGAGGACAAAGCAGAACCTGGACTACTGCTTTTTAATGATGTATGCCCAGTCCAAAGGCATTTATTATGTGCAGGTGGGTGTGGTGCTGGGGGCAGAGGGAAGATGAGGGTACCTGAGAGTTCACTTTGCCTCTTACCAGCTGAGAGAGGGCAAAGAGCATGTCCAGTTGTGTGATGCAGCAGAGTGGCAGCGGGTTTTAACAAGATAATTCAAAAGCTGGGTTTCTAAAGTACTTTTAGACTTGGAGGCCTCCCACCTAGGGAGGGCAACAATCCTTATTTCCTTAACCTTTTAGACTGAATGAGAAAAATCTGCTTGGTGGATCTTCTGAAATAAACTGGGTCTGTGCCAAAGCTTTCCTCTGGTCTGTGGTGGGATTGCTCTGCATAGAGAGACTGTTACTGTGACCTGCATGTGTCATTGGCACTGAGTGTCCTTTCCTTTTGCAGCTGGAGGATGATATTGTGGCCAAACCAAACTATCTCAGCACGATGAAGAACTTTGCCTTGCAGCAGCCCTCGGAGGAGTGGATGATCCTGGAATTCTCTCAGCTGGGGTTCATTGGTAATGTTGTCCACTCACCCCAGTCCTTTCAGGCACAAGTGACAGCATTTATGCTCTTGGCCAAACAAATTGTCCCCACGAGATGGTAAAATACTTGGACTTGATCCCTCCCTATTTTTACGATGACCCTTGTCTTTGCACAGGGGAGAAAGATCCTCACAGCTGGTACTGGTGACACTCATTTTTAGTAAAAATAAACCTGGTCAGCGGCCCAGCTGACAGCCAAAAACTTAAATGTGACCAGTAGCTTTTAGGCTGGAAGGGATCTGGATTTGCCTAAGAGTGTGCAAAAGGAAGTTTACATCAGCCCAGAACTATTTCGGGATCAGCAGTACATGGCTGCAGTAGCAGTTTGATCTGTTGTTTTGGATACTGGTTTGATTGGCTTAAAACTTGTAGTTTTTGGGGCAGGAAATGGTCTGTCCTGCAGCTGGCTGAATGTTTTTCATCCTTATTTCTCACTACTGAATGGGAGAGTTTTAGACCTTTTGATACTGCTGTGACCTGTGAGACTCTAATTCTTTCTAATTCTGTGATGAATATTAAATCCGGAACTGTATTAGCAGTGCCAGCAGTGCTGGTACATAAACCAGAGCCACATGGTATTTCCTTTACGTAGATCCAACCTTCACAGCCCAGTCTCCCAAGTTTTTACTCCCCAGCTCTGATTCTTGACCATTTCATACCATAGCTCCTCTCTCTTCTCTCTTTCTTTGCGCTGTAGGAAAAATGTTCAAGTCTCTGGATCTGAGCTTGATCGTGGAGTTCATCCTGATGTTCTATAAGGATAAACCCATTGACTGGCTGCTGGATCACATCCTTTGGGTGAAAGTCTGCAACCCTGAGAAAGATGCAGTACGTGAACAACCTCAGTTGAAGGGAAACCTTCTGTGGTGTGTGGGCAGATGTGTGCTTGGCTGTGTCTCCAGAGGACCTTCTCTGTGAGCTCTGGTGCTAACTGACTTTGCACTGATCCGTGCCATCCCTGTGGAGTGTGCTGCAGGGTGCCCCTGTGGATTGTGCTAGCAGAGACCTGGGAGTTCAGGCTTTTGTATTCTGCAGCTGCCAGAAAAGGCATTATTTCTGCATCTAAGCACTAACAGGGTATTCCTCCTCCAGTCCTCGAGGACAGTAGCCATTCCCTGTTCTTCTGCATTGTTTTTCATTCCGGTGTGCTTCTCTCCCTGAAGCCATTCCCTGCTCGCTGACTGTAACCCTGGAATGACCCTTTGACGCCAGCCCCGTGTGCCGTATCCACCCAGAGCACACATGGAGCTGCCCAGAGAGCTCACCCCGCATGACCCAGAGCAAGCCTGCCCTGCACAGTCTGCCAAAGTGAGGCCAGAGCACAGAAAGCTCTTGTCAGGGTTTCTAGGAGGGCACAGAGAGGTGAAATGGGCTCTGTTTTCATGCTGCCATCTCGTTTGCAGAGCCATGTCCACACAAAGCCAGGAGCTCCCGCGCCCTGCGGAGGTTGTGCTTGAGCTCCCACCAGCAGCAGCAGTGAGGGGCTGAAGTGAGTGGGAAGGGCAGAGGAGGAATGTGTGTGGCAGCAGGTGAAAGATGAGCTCACCACCAGATACTCTCCTGTTTCCCCTCTGAACATACTGTATTTACTCAAATGCTTGTTCACCCTCCTCCCCCGGTGGAGAACAAGCAGTGGAGTCCCCGTGCAGAGCTTGGAGCCAGTCACTTAGGACAGACCTTGTGGTCACAACTACATTGTGGTGACAAATGCCAGAGCAAGTGGTCACTCTGGGAATTAATATTGTATTTCTGTCTTGAGAGGATGGGACATACTCAGGGCTCTGCAGAATTGAGGCAAGGATGTGGTTTAATGTGGCCTGATCCCTGGCAGACCATGGTGTCAGCTCCAATCCCCCATGTGCAGCAGGACCAGTCTCAGATCATGTCCATTGAGTCCTCCTGGCAGTTCGAACCATGTGCTCAGGTGTGACAAAGCAATCCCCAGAGCTGTCCGGCAGCCCCCGCAGTCCTCACAGCCATGGGCAAAGGCAGATTGGTGGGATGCTGGGATGGAGCTGGGAATGATGCTGCTGTCTGTGCCCCCACCTTCAAAATCCTCAGCTTGAGCACTGATTAAATGCAGATCCTGCTGTGCAGGATCATCTTCTCCTTAACTCGTCTGTGCTCATCTTTTCCTACCTGGCGGAACCAAGGTTTTCCCAGGGGAAACTGCAAACCTCTTAAACATGTTGCCTTTTTAAAAATTAACCTACTTTCCATGTGGATTTCTGGCTCCTTTCCCCTACTGTTTGCATGATTAACTCTGCACAGCTCCCTTTCAAACATGACTTTCCCTTGTAAATCCCACTGTGCAGAATCAAATTGGTAGCAGGGAGGATTTGTCTTTTTGATTGAAAGTTTGTTTGACCTGAGCTTTTGGTAAGTGCTTTGCCTGCTCTGGATATATTCTGCTCTTTCTTTGTTAACTAATTTTAGATTTACCTGTGGTAGAGCTGTGTGAAAGGATGACCTTCTTACCACCAACTGAGCCATTCCCCCTCCTGGCTTGGCTGAGACAAGACTGCTTTTCAGCAAACGTTTCTTTAGCAGAAGGGGAAAAGGGGAGAAAGAGAAATCAGGAGATGCTGTAGCTCCCTCCATTCCCCTTCCTCCTCCTCTCCTCATCCAGAGTGAGATAGACCTGATGAGGCTGCATCCAGTGTTGCTGGCAATGAGTAGGCTCTGTCCCATTAGCATGGCTGGTTTTAATTTTCTAATGTAACGTGAGCTGGATTAGGGGATTATCTCCTTTGCAGCTTGCAGGGGTCATGCCTGGAATTTCCCAGCTCCCTGCACTGTGGCAGTGGCCTGTGCAGGCAGCCCTTGGTGGGGGCTTGGTTTGGTGCCCTGTCTGTGACAGGCATCCAGTGACACAGCACCCGTGGTGGGATTTCTGCCGGGGTTTCTCCTGGGTGAGAGGCTGCAAGAGCAGATGGTGTTAGGGGTGTGCATGCATTTCTTTTCCTGGAAAAAGCAAAAGCCGGATAACAAATACCCTCTCTGTGCAGTTTTTAACCTGTATTTTTGTCCTGCTCCCCCGAACTGAGAGAAATGAACTATTTTTAAAATGTGAGTTCTCACCTCCCCACGCTCTCAGTGTTTTTCCCTTTTGTCCTTTATTCCCTCTCCATCGTCTCTCTCCCTCCACACCATGAAAAATCACTGCCTGGATTGGAGTTGCATCTCCAAGTTTATTTATGTGGTGGATAGGCGTGAAACAGCCCAGCAGCTTTGACAATGGCACGTGCTGAACATCTGCTTACAATGCCTGCCAGCAAACTGGAAACTGCCCATCCAAAAAGAGCCCACACTTGGTACCTGTTCACTTGGGCTCTGAGTCATCCCAGGACTTACTGTACCTTCAGACATCGGTGATCCCAAGCTCTGAGTTGTAGGAAAAAGGCTTTCCCAATAAGCCAAGGACAAAAGAAACTGAATTCTCTGGCTGTCCCTGCTGACAGCACAGACAGGTTTTGCTCAGCATTCTAAACTATGCTTGGCAAGGAGAAATTTGGCACTTGGGCTTGGATACTCTGGCTGCCCAGCAGAGCCCTGTGGGCAAGTGGCTGAGAGTCACTCAGTTTCTCCAGAGTGTGGCCAAAAGCCCTCTTGCCTTATTAGAGCCTAAATAACGCAGAAGGGCATAGAGATGGAGAGGCAGGGCTGTCTGTCACTCCTCGTGCCCTTGTCCAGCCCTCTCGTGGGCCACAGTTGCCCACAGAGGTTTGAGCCTGGGGCACAGCAGGATTGTCTCATTTCAGAAACACTGCGACAGGCAGAAGGCAAACCTGAGGATCCGCTTCAAGCCCTCGCTCTTCCAGCACGTGGGAACCCACTCCTCCTTGGCTGGGAAGATACAGAAGCTGAAGGTGGGTACCAGCTGCCTGTCCAAGCTGCAGGTGGCCTGTCCTGCAGGCACCTGGGAACTGGCTGCCTTTGGGTGGGGACATCAGTGACAGCAGCTGGTGGGACGGTGGCAGCTGGATTTCTGTGCAGTGATTGTGTTTTATTCTGAGTTACAGTGAGCTCAGATAGCTCCTGCTCCTCAGAATGGCAGTGGCATGCACCAAGAGTCACTGCAAGTTCTTAAGCCTTGGTACCGGTCCTGGCCACCCACCCTAAGTGCCAAACCGGGCAAGTGACTTCGAAGCATCTACTGAAAAGCCCTGGAGAGATGACTCCTGGATTGGTCTGACTTCCTTTCCACCCCACTCCATGTTCCTGGGATTTGGTGATAGGTGAATTAGAGCTCTCTGTGTAAGAGCTTAAATTGTTGATGTGTGTTTAAACATCAACAAAATCAAGCTTCCCCACAATTACATGTGCAGGACCCATAGACACATATCCCTGGGCTGTGCTCATCCCATGTCTGTGTGATTCCCAGGGAAATGGGTGGTGTAATCCAGTTTGTATCATGGTTCAGTGCCCATCAGGCTGTATAATCCAGTCATTTTTATGCTATTGTCCCTCTCCCAGCTGCCTTCTCCTCAGGTGTAAGGACTGTTTCCAGAGCTCCTGGGGAAGGGACATGCGTTCAGGGACACTTGGACAATGAAAGGCTCTTTGGTGCTGGATCAGAGTGCAGAGCAGAAGTGTTTCTCTGTGCTGTCTCTCCTGAAACTCTGTCCTGGGATCCAGTCATGCATTCCCCTGCCTGGTGCCTTCCCCAGATCGCTTCCATCCCTCATCCTTCTGTGCTGTGCAAATGGAGAGCTTTTAATTTGCAGTGCCTTGTTGCTGGGACCTCAGTTCCTCACGGGCAAGAGCAGCTCATGGCTCCTCTCTGCCCTTTTGCTTTGTGCCCCCCAAGGACAAGGACTTTGGAAAGCAGGCGCTGCGGAAAGAGCACGTCAACCCTCCTGCCGAGGTGAGCACCAGCCTGAAAACCTACCAGCACTTCACCTTGGAGAAGGCTTACCAGCGGGAGGATTTCTTCTGGGCCTTCACTCCCACTGCCGGAGACTTCATCAGATTCCGCTTCTTCAAACCGCTCCGGATCGAAAGGCCAGTGCTCGGGTGGGGTCAGCAGGGGGGCGTGGGGACAGCCTGGAGCATGCAGAGACACTTGCATTTTGCTCTTCTGGCAATTTACATTAAATTTCTTGCCCATCTCCTGCTTGGGTGCCCAGGAGGAGGGAGCAGTGCTCCTGCAGGGGGAGGGGATAATTTGACCTTGCTGATTTGACCCTTTTCCAGTGGGACCATGTCTGCCAGAGCCCTCTTTGCTTTCCTGCACTTGTGAGCAGTCTGTGAGTTAGGTAGTCTGGCACAGGTCTCCTTCCAAACCATATGCCATGGGCTTTTTGGGAAGGTGCCTGGTAGGTTGAGCTGTCTGATGATTCAGCTGGGGTGAAAGCCATCGTGTCCCCCCTCGCTCAGTGTGGGTTTCCATGGCTTTGGTCTCTGTCACAGGTTCTTCTTCCGCAGCGGGAACATCGAGCATCCAGAAGACAAACTTTTCAACACGACCGTGGAGGTTCTGCCGTTTGATGTGAGTGTTTTATTGAGAACTTGAGGTGAGGGTGGAGTGCAAAGCAAAAGGGGTTTGAGAGAAGGGAAATGCTTTAAGCCACCAGGAAAATCTTAACAAGACTCAAGTGTCTCTGAGAGGTGCTGGCTGAGAGCCAGAGGGTCACACCTGGTGTGATGCCACCTCAGGAGTGCAGCTGAGCATCACTGTGGAAGCTGTTCCTGCCTGCAGAGGGGATGCTCAAATGGGTGGGATGGCCACAGAGGAGGGGATGGAGCCAGGATGGTGCAGTGGAAGCAGCAGCCTGAGGACAGCAAATGTCCTCTTGTTTTGGGGCATGAGGCTCAGGGTGCCAGGCAGGGAATGAGGTGCCAGGGCCTGCTGGCATGGGCAGCTCTGGGGTTGCTGCTGTTCCTTGGGGCTTTTGGGTGGCTCTTGCCACTGGCCTGGCACAACACTCTTCTCTTTCTGCAGAGCCTGCAGTCGGATAAGGAAGCTTTGCAGGAGGGAAGAGGCGCAGTCGTCAAATACCGCAGGACACTGGATGGCTACATCCAGATAGGTACAGCGGGGCACGGGGTGGCAAAGTGTCTGCTGGGTTTGATAACACATCCTCACCTGCATGTGAATCAAGACCCTTAGTGCTGTTTGCTTGGCAAAGAGTCATTTTTGCTTGCCAGGAGCCAGGTTGGAACAGGATTTAATTATCATTGTCTCCTTTGCTCCACTGCCCTCCCTCTAAGACCAGGTTGTCCTCTTCAGGTAGTTTTTGGTCTTGCATTTCTGCCTGTCTCTGCTCAGATCTGGGACCAAATTATGCAGATTATCCAGTTGCTTAACCTGGGGTTAAAATCCTCCACCGTGGGTGATTTTGTGGTCTCAATACTCACACCATTTGCAGGTCAGACTTTGTCTCTTGCCACCTAAACTTGTTTTAGTGCTTGTCCTGTCCTTGGACAAGAATGAGTGATTGCTACCTATGGGGACCTGCTGGTGTGGGGTGCAGCCCTGGTGTCCCTCCTAAGATGTCTTTTTTTTTCAAATTGATAAATAAAAGAAAAATTCCCTGGGATGTGTAGCACTTTGCCACTTAGGCATTTGTCTGCATGCTGGCTGGTTTATCCTAGTTGCATTTTCAAAAAAAAAAAAATCACACCCAAAAAGGGTGAAAGGGTGTCAGGCCACTCTGTCCACTTTCACACAGCACCGATAAGTAGCCAAATACTCCCCTTTTTTGTTCAGCTGATTTTTGTTCCCCAAAGTGTGGCATTTTGCACTGTTTGCCATCCACACTGCTGGTTTTCAGCCCACCTCACGTTGGGGAGCTGTGGGCAGGGGCTGCCATGGTGGCTCGTGGTGCCCTCAGGGAGGGGGAAGGTGGAGGGTCGACACCAGGGGACTGTCCCTGCATCACCCATGTGCTGTCCCCACCAGGCTCGTTCTCCAAGGGCGTTGCAGAGGGTGAGGTGGACCCGTCCTTCGGGCCGCTGGAGGCCATCAGGCTGTCCATCCAGAGCGACTCCCCGGTGTGGATCATCCTGAGCGAGGTAAGCCGGGCTCCCTCAGCAGATCCCCACCGCAGCCCCACACGTCGCTCTGATCCCGTCCCTCTCTTCTTTCAGATTTTTATCAAAAAAGCAGAGTGAAACGGGCATGAGGCAGAATGGACACACTCGTGGATCCCTGGTCCTGCTCCCTCCCTCCTGCTCCCTCCTCCCCGCGGCGCCTTGCCCGGACCAGGACAGCGCAGGGCCGGCTGCCGGAGGCGGCACACGCCGACAGACCGCAGCAAAGCTGCTGCTGGGCTGGCACCACCATCCCTAGCGGTGCTGTGGGGCCAGGACGCCCCGTCATCTTCTCCAGAAGAGGAACAAAAAGCAAAACCCAACACCCCATGCAAAGGGCTGGCTTTGCTCCGCTCCCTCGGCCCCTCGGGATGCTGGCTGCCGCTCGGGACACACGGACACAGGGGACAGTTTGGGGTCGGGATGAGCTTTAGTGAGCATGGGGACAAAAAGCACCTTCAGCCCAGGACAGGGCAATCTCTGGCTGTATTTGGGGACAGAGCGGGGCTTGGTCAGGGTGAGTCCTGCCGGCTGACCCCGCTGGGATGGAGGCGGCCAGGGACCGAGGTCTGCCCTGCCCTCGCCCAGGCAACAGTCCTGGCCACAGCTGAGGATTAAGCGAGGTCAAAGACTGACCCTCCTTCAGCAGAGGAGGAATGAATCCGAAGGGGTTGGAGCTATGAGTATGGCAGGGAAAACAAAAAAATAAAATACGCCACACTGTGCCTGCCAGCATTGATCACAGCCCCTTAACTCACGGTGAAGTCTCCAGTGTCTTCATGCCTTGAGATTGAGTGCAGAAACCATCTTTTTTAAATAACTATTTCAGTTATTTGTTGATGTGAGGTTTTTTTGGGGAAAAAAAAAACAAGCAGAAGTAGCCCAGTTCAAAAATAGTAGGGATTAGTGTAAATCCCAATGTCCTTTCAGCTATACACTGGAATGCATTATACTACTTTAATGTGCTGTATTTTTTATTATTGGATACATTTGATTTTTCAAGTACATCTCTCTATATAAATATATAAAATAATGTGCACTGTAATAAAAGCTAAATTTAAACCTTTGGTGCAGCAGTGAAAGTCACTTGCAGCAGGGCTGCTTTAGTCACCTGTCAACCCCAAGTTCGCAGTAGAAGGTGAAATCCAGAGAGGACAAAGTCCTACTGGGGGGTAGGTGATAAATGAAGCCAGGGCCAAGCCAAGGTCATTAAGTCAATGCCAAGAACAGACTTTAGCACTAGAGTCAGGCTTTTCTGCCAATATTTGGATATGGTTTTAGACAAGTTTACCCATCCTTTCCAATTAGTTTTAATCACAGCAGCTTTTCCTATGAAACCCAGTCCCCAGCCCTCAGATGTTCTCGCACCAGTTCTCAAGCACGTTTGACAATCACAGGTGATCTCTACTGAGAAAAGGAATTTATTTTTGCACATCCATGATGTGATCCTTCCAACACAGATCATTACAGCAGTAAGGAGGAGAGACAACAGCATGTGGGTCAATCTGTGCTCCGCGAGGCAGAGCCAAAGGCATTTGAGAGCAGACAGTGCTACAAAACCCAGCAGTGAAGCAGGGGCTGGGCAGCATTTTCTTCCTATGATCTCTGAAGAGCAGAGGAGTGCCAGCATCAACCTCCCTTCAGAGGGGAACACCGAGCCAGGGAGGTACTCAGTCTCTGTGCCAGCTGACTGGTTTTGGGAGAGCCATGGCCCCTCTCACTGGGCACTGTGTTGCTGCAGGAAGTGTGCCAGGAGCCCGGCCATTGCCAGCCCCAGCAGCAGCCAGAGCAGCAAGGAACTGGCATACATTGGTCCCAAGCTGGGCAGGAGAAAACACCCAGGTCAGACACCGCCGGGCTTGGCATCCCCCCCCTCCTTTGAGACAGTCAGGGAAGAGGTGACACAGCCACGAGCACAGGGGGCAGGAGGGGAGGAGAAGGAGGTGATGCAAATCTGCCTTCAGTCCCACCCGTGGGAAGGAAACCTGCTGCAGGGGCCACATCCTGCCCCAGCCTCCCTGGGCTGGTGTGGGGTGCTGACACCCAGGGCCGGGTACTCACCGTCCCTGCGCAGCCCCGGCGTAGCCCTGGAAGTACTTGAGGCGGGTGTAGAGGTACAGCAGCCCACATGCCACAGTCACATCTGTGGGGGAGAGGGGAGTCGAGTTCTGACAGGGCCAGGGGTCCCTGGACACTGCTGGGGTTGCCTTCTAGCACAGGCACCCACGACCCTGCTTCTCCCCACAGATGGGGGCCAAGAACCAAATGCAGAGGGACTAAGCTTTGAACCACTGCAGGAGTTTAAATGGGTTTTCTTCCTTCCCTTCTTGTGAGGGATGAACTTCTCTGCCCCCCAGAGTTGCCCTGGGAGTTGGGTTGGCAACACTCCCTTCCATGGTCTTTCCTTACAACTTCCCTCTGGCAGCAACCAAGCCCCTGAACTCACTTGGTGCAGCATAGGCAGTGGATGAGTAACTGTTTGAGTTATGGTTTCTTGTTCTGACATAGCAATTTGGGTATCATGTGGCAACTTTGCCTCAGATTGCTGCCCCCCTGGCACTCTGGGACAGCCTGACCTTGTCTAAGAGAAGCAGCACAGTGGGACAGCCAGGCTCTGCCAAAGGAGCAAGGGCTGCCAGTGCCTGCTCCTCCAGGCAGGAGGGAGGCTCAGCTGCTCCCAGCAGCTTCATGGATGCTGGAGTTGAGGTGCTCCTTGGTCCATCTGGCAAAAGGGGAACTTTGCTTTCCCCAAGTAGCAGCCTCACAGGTACAGAGAGAAAGTGTCTGAGTTGCAGTGGGATTTAAATCGGGGGGCTTTTTTTGGTTTGTGCACATGGCTTGGGGTTTTCCCCCATCCTTCTTACTTTGATGGAAGAAGACTCCAGCAATCCAGAGGAGCGAAATGAAGATTGGGAAGTACTCTGAGCAGTTTGCCCTGGTGAGAACAAGAGATGAGAGTTAAAGCTGCCTCATATGTCAGAGCCTGGTTAACCAAGGCCAGAGAAGGGAGCTGGAAACACACATCAGAGCAAACCCAAACCCTGGAATGATGAGTCATGGCCGAGGTGGAGATTTGTCTCTGCTGGACCCTCAACAGGCTCTATCCTGCCCCACAAACAGCACTGCCAGAGAGCTACTGCACCTACAGCTGCTGGGGGAGAGGCTCCTTGTCAGTATTGAAGGAGATTTCTCTTCCCCTTGGACACTCAAATTTGCCTGTCACACAAGTCACAGTCCAAGAAAGTTTTCTCCCAGATAAAATTCAGCAGAAGGTGATCAGATCAGGTTTTCTTCTTCCTTTTTCCCTTAGTGACAAACATAGAGATTTTCTGCAAGAAAGGACAGTAGGAGCTGTGCTATTAAAGACATTCGTTTTGGTTCTCAGTTTCTCCTACACTTTACCATTTCCTAGGCAATTTAATCTTAATTTTGGCCAAGAATTTACCAACCCCTGGGGAATAGAGCCAAACTGGGAGCTGGAAAAAGTCTGAAGAACCTTATGCTGCAAATGGAGTTTGAGCCTCAGTGAGAGGAGGCTGCCAGGTTTCCTCAAGTGAGTAATACATCAATACCATTTTTCCTTTTTTTTTAATATATGTACATATCAAATTATCCATTTGAATGCTTTTCCACAGGGAAAATTAGGGGAAAAACCCACAAAGAGGCAATACCTTTTTTCAAGTCTGAGTTCCCTGAGGTCACCTTCTCTGCAGGTCATAGCAGAGGGCTTCCCAGCACACTACAGCCCATGGCACAGCTTTGTTAATGCACATTTAATAGAAAGTATTTAATTAAAAGCCACATCAGCAGAGTGAGGCTGATGCCTCCATGCAGGCTGGCCTTCCATGGCACCACAGAAGGACTGAAGGGGGTGTTTTTGTCACTCCACAAATGTTTCCTGCACACTGGCAAGGGAATGCAGGCTGCTTTGTTCAGCATTTAGTGCCGTGCTGGAACTACCCCTCAAACCAGCTCCGGCCAATTCTTTTCAATCGCTTACAAAACAGAACGACTGAGATGAAAGATGGAATCTGGTGCTTGCTGGAAACTGAGGGGATCTGTGAACGCTTCCAGTTTAGCTCCAGCATTGCTCTCTCCATAGGAACAGAGCAAAAAGAAACAGCCCTCAGCATGGGCCCACCAGTGCTGACTCTCACAGTACAATGGCTTCTGAGAGGGAAAAAATTAAAACACCCTCGTAGCTGGTTCTTCCAGCAAGGCCCTTTGCTTCAATTCAACAGCAAAAACTTACAGGCAAATGTCAGGTTATTAATATATCTTCGGCTGCTCTCACGATTTGGAGCCTATGGTAGTATTAAATTTAATGATTCTAAGCATTAATGCTCCACACCTCTTTCACATGGCCACTAATTTGTAATTTTGCTGCCTCATGGTGCCAGAAGGAGGATTATCATGGATGGACAGAAACACCCCAGCCAAAGGGCTCCAAATCAGAACTCAGACCTCTGCACACAGAGCACTGAAAAAAAAATCTAATATCAGTAGCAATAAGTGAAAAGGAGACTTGAGAGTGGCCAGTCTCTCCTGACAGAGACAGTTGACTCAAGTCATATCTAGACAAAGTCATCACAACGAAGACAAAATCTTACTGAGCTCTGAAGATCCGCTCAAACTCAGGGTGACCTGTTGTTTCAGGAGGGGAGATCTTGTACTTCCGACGGGCATAGATCACCTGCAGTGCAAAATAGGCTAAAAACAGAACAACATGGGAATGGTAACAGTCCAGCAGTGTTTGTTTAGCAAAGCTTTATCTAGCCTGGAATCAAGCAAGTGGTTAGAATAAAAGAGCCGATACGGTCTGGGTCCAACGTCCAGGGCTGTCACACATGACCTGGTATAAATGTGCATTTATTTCATGCTTGCACTTTAAATTCAGGCTGGGTTGTCCTGGCACAGCACTGGGGCTGGATGGCACTTTGCATTAGCCCACACCCTTGGTGCTGCTCCTCAGCAGAACAAACACACCAGGTCCTGCAAAGAACAATAAAACCTTCCCAAGTCCATTCCCATCACAGAATTATTTCTTAATCTTGCATTTTGTGTTTAGAGTATCCATACACCCTCCACCAGTCTGATGGGAATGATGCATAACATTTTCCACTATTCCTAATGGGTGCAAAGCTTTTATGCAAGGATGGTCCACGCCACAGAGCAGCATCCAAGCTGTCGAGCACTGGGATATCATTAAGTCAATTAGAAATGTCCATAATCATGGCAACAAAAGGAAATGGGGAAGGGGGTGATTATTTTTTCCCCTTCATTCCTGCAGGGGAGCCCCAAGGCTCCAGTGGTTCAAGGAGCAGAGGTGCTGCCAATACCTGCTGTGAGGCTGTGCCAGGCTTGGGCTGAGGCACTGACTTGGTGTCTGCTACACCAGTTCTTTGTACATTTATAAAGAACATGGAAAGTCACTTTAAAACAATGGAAACATGAAGATTTGGACTGTTCCATTATTTATTGGAAGTTCTTACTCCCGTAGGTGATTGCTGATGCTTCAAGTGTTTTTATTTAGGTGCACCACTACACTGTTGATTGTATTGAAAACTCCTAATTTCATATAGGAGAAAACTAAATTATAAAAACAATTACTCCACTGGCTGTGGCGGTGTCACTGAGACACTTGGATGAGCAGATAGCAACTCACACAGCAATATTTCCAGGGCATCACACAGAGACAAGGAGCCAGGGTGCAAGGCCTGCCTTGTGGACTGTCTTATTGTAACAGAGATAAAGGCAGAACAGCAGGATAGAGAAGGGGAAGTAGGGACAGATGTTCCAAGATTAAAGACATGATGTATGCCTGCAGAAAAGCATTAGAACATATGTAGAAGGGAATTGGAAATGTAAATAATCTGATGCTATGTGATGACACGTATCACAATATTTTAGTAATTTAAATACACAGACATTCCTTGAAGAACCCACTTTAGAACAATTAAGCATGTTCTAATGTCTTCCACAGTGATCCAGCCCTAAATGAGAGGTGCTGAGAGAGCAAGGAGGGGAGATTCTTCTTTTTTGGGAAGAATCAGTCCCCAAAAGCACTTCTCAGAATGATGTGTTCATAAAACCCACACTGTACGAGCCTTCTCAGCATAGACTTTCAGAGAAAAAGAGTTCAACTTACTCTGTAGAGCCTTTCAAATAATTTATTTTTGTGATTCATGTCTCGAGCTTAATCACCTGTGTGGATTCCCACGTGGCTTACAGGGACTGAGCTGTCCCTGAACTTTGCTCCTTGGTGGAAATATTCTTCATTCTCTATTTGATTATGTCCACACACTTGTCAAAGCATATCATAGCTGTTATCTGCCACATTTGAGTGAACATGGCAAACAAGCCCTGTGGGACCTGACAGACAGTGACATTGCATAAGCTTCCTTTCCTTTGAAGTAAAATAAAGGAGGGGGGAAAACCTGGTGTAGAATAATTCTGCTGCGTGGTACTGTGTTCACCACAGGGCTGGGGCACATATCTGTGGGGCACTAAGCTCAGAGCTTCACTAAACTGAGCATGAAACTGCGGGCTCCCAGAAAATTCAAAAGCAAAAATAACAATCAACCAATGCTGTCACTAAGCTCAGCCATTAAACTGCATCTCCTACACCAGGATGTGAAGGAGGATATTCGTAGGTACGGCCCATTTCTGTGCTTCAGTGCTCACCTGCTCAGAATGAATCCCAGACCTGTAACTCACCTACAGAATGTCCCCTCAAAACACGCAAGGAAAGCCACTGCACAGCTCTGGCTCACAGTGACACGAGCAACATGTATTTCATACCATTAGACAGAAAACGTAGTATTTTGCCATTGCTCACCTTGGCTTCCCATGCAGGGACCATAAAACCAGGATACTTTATCCAATCTAACACAGATAGGAGGGTGGCAATGCTTGCTGTTTATCTGCTGGCTTCACACCTGGGTATGGTTTGCATAGCATGAAAGCAAAATGCCTAAGGCTTCAACCTTTAAAAAAAAGTACCTGAAGTTCCCATAAAAGAGATCTATTTGAGACAAAACTGCTATCTAGGGATTTGCTACTGAGGGGTTCCCAAAGGAAAAGGGCTTAGCAGCATTTCTGTAACTCAATTTGAAATTTTCTTCATGTCTTCTCTTTGCATACTAAATGCTCCCTCACCTCCACTTAGTTTAATAACAAAAAAATTCATAATACAGAAGCATCTTCCATTTGTAGTTGCAGACACTTCCCTTTAAATTGTTTGAGCGGAAATTACTAATAAGTCAGAAATCTTGAGGTCTATTCTTCAAGTGGCATATTTGTGTTTTAAATAATACTTATACTAAGAGATTTATCATCTGATGGCTAAAAATACATGAGGCTGCTCAGATATTCACATCTATTTGTAAGCAGAGGTGTGATAGCTCTATGGTAAATTAATTCAGTAATAATAAAACCCACAAATCTTCCCTTAGAGAAATCTGAAGATTTCAATATAATGGGGGCTCTGTCCCCACCCCAGGGAGGGGCGTGTCCCCTTCCATGACCCTCCTGAAGCCTAAGGGGGAGAGACTTTGGCCAAAGGACCCACAATTAAACAGAGCTTGGCAACACCACTGCTCTTTCTAAAAGGTCTAAACGCATCTATTTATGCTACAAGAAGTCAGTGGGTTCCTCTGAAGATGTCTGTGTCTATTTCTGACCAGAAGAGCTTGCATTAGTTTCCAAATTACTGTGCTGTCAGTTCATCTTGTCATCTGCTCTGTGCAGTTAAGCTGTAAGGACACAGGATGATATTGGTCACAGTGGAGAAATACCTGTGTGCATGAGGCTCTTTTCTCTGTACACACCACGTCTGTACACCAACCTCTTCATCAGCACACTTATTGACCTGCCTTCATTTTGGCTACCTCCAGCCACTCCAAGTTATACACTGCCTGCCAAAATTCAAGCACAAACTATTTTACTTTAAGAACATTAGTTTTGAGCCTAACAGTTTTACTTGCTGGCTTTGAGGTTTGCAGATCATTCTAGTCCCTGTTAAATAACGACCACCCTCAGGCATGACACTTCTGCCATGAATGGCCAAACATTTGTATCATTTTACCATGTTGGAAAACAGCAGCTTTCGCTCCATAGAGACTCCAAGAAAAATACAGGAACCACATTTCACAAAATTTAATGTAATCAGCTCAACACTACTGAGCATTGTATAAAGGGCATTTACCTTGCTCCAGGACTCCCAAAACGGTGATGGTGGCCAGCTGGTCTATCTGGTCCCTCATGGTGCTGACTGGAGCAAACCCCAGACAGGTGTGATGGGTACAGCTGCACCCCAAACCTCTCTCCCACCCTCCCAATACCACACACTTCAACAGAACTGAGTTATTCCCCCGAACACAGGCGTTTCCTCCACCACACCTCAACTCACCTTAACTCTCTCCACACCACAGGGTTTTCCAAAGCAGGCAGCCACCAGAAAATGTCTATTCCAGCCAAGTGCCTTTTGCTGAATGATTGAACAGCAAAAAGCTTTCCATGGGCAAACAGTGAAATTCTTGTAATTATATTTACAGATTTTACATGACGATTGAATTATATGTTGCCAGCAATGGAAAGATGATGGAATTCTTTCCAGCCCTTTTTTTGCTGGTTTTAATGAGCTCTGAAGCACCTCAATTATGTGAGAGGTTGTAAAAATTATTAACAAGCATTTGAAAATTAATGACTTGACCTTCTGTTTTATTCCAAGCAGTGGAGTTGACCACATTCAAGATTTGCTGCACTCCAGCTGGAAAAGGTTAATTCTGCTACTGGGTTCTGTAACTTTGAAAAGAGCATTCAGGTATTTTACCCTACTAATTACTGCTCTAAGGTTACCAAATGAGAATAAAGTTCTTTTCTAGCACTCACTCACCTTTTGCAGTTTTCTGATGTTTTTAAGATTCTGCAGTACAAATCTTTTCCTGGCTATCATACAAAATAAAAATTCTCAGTTCCAAATGGAAGGCAGCAGAGGATGTAGAAACAGACCCTCAAAAATGTTACATTGACATCAGAATTATAAAACATAAAATGTGAAAACCAGCAATATTTTAGCCCTGAGTAACTTCTTTCCCCACTCCACAAAAGTAAAATATGTATCAGTTCAAAACATTATCTTGGTGTTTTGGAGCAATTTCATATGGATGACTACTTTGACTTTAAAACTTGTAAAATCAAAAGGGAGAAAAAAGGGTATCATTCATTATCAACTAAGGCTTTCTGTTCATTTTGGTGAAGAGAGGGCACAGGACATGGCATTTTTCTCTGTTCAGTCACATACACAAACCCTCAGTGCAGAATTTATGCACATACCAGACCTATCATTTCTCTTGGGTGGGACAAAGCAAGTTTTTTGTTCTGGTTTGGCTCTTCATCGCCTCAAAACCCCATTGTGACAGCTCATCAAGTTGAAAACTTGTTAATGAATTCAAATATCCAATGTTACACTTTTTGTGAATAACCACACATGTAAAAAAGCAAAACCACTCCCTTTGTCTATAAAACACTCATATGATGTGACTTCAGACTACCAGACTCAGACTGAAATAGAAATAAAACAATTAACCTTAACTGAACCTGTTGGCGACCCAAGATTTTACCTGGGATGTCCAGGATAAGTTCAGAGGGGAAATGTCACCAGGAGTTCTGTTTCTGCTTATGCCATTTCAACAAGCAATTCAGGCTTGAGAAAACACTTCCATTACAGAATTATTACATTAGTCTCAGGAAAAACATCAGCATCAAGGAAAAAACATCAAATTGGTTTCTGAGTTGGTCACAAGCTGCCACTGACTCCTTAAAATCTTTGGAAAAACACACACGTCACTTCAGTGGGGATTGCTTGGGACATTCCTGGTTTACTCAACAATAACTGAAATGCAGCATTTTTAATGGGACAATAAAGTTAATTAAGCAGTAACTTCACAGTTCCCCACAGGTTAAAATCAGCTGATCCTGGTACTGTTACTTATTACGACATTTGGTTCTTTATAGGCTTATGAAGTTACAGGTCTCCTCCTCCCTCCAAACATAACACAAAACTTTGTGGAGTAGGAATATATTAAAAAATACACTCTGATAAGTCAGGGTGCTGTGAAGAAACCTGAAGGCTCCGAGCTGGAGCTGCAAACACAACACCTGCACAGTAAGACACCAACTTCAACACCTGGAGAATGATCCTTCAATTCTGAAGCCGTGCAGTGGCTCAGGGACTTTTCCAGCTTCAAGCCAAAATCTTCACACACATTTCTGCCAGTATTTCATTCCTTGTTCAGAAACATCAACTCATGCCTGCAGAACGTTGCCCCTGTCTCAGCTGGATTTCTGTGTGTGCCATCTGCCTACATCAAACAAGGCCTGAGGAAACCAGTTTGAACCTCGAAGGCCTGTTATTTTGAGGGAATTGGTATATTTTTGGAACTCTACCATTTTGCACATGTGAGGTCTCAGTAGTTATTAACATCTTTTTCACTAGTAACAACCACCTCTGCAGCCGAATTTCCCAGCTTAAGGTCTACAACTGCATTCCAGGAAAAAAAAAACAGCCCGGAAGCAGTGGGTGCAGCATAAAGCCTTATTTTCAAAGTAAAGTTTTCTAAGGCCCCTTTATCCAGTTCTGGCCTGTTTAAATGGACTTTCTGAAACTGTAAGAATTGGTAAGACACAGCAGCAGAATTTGAGCTGAGCAAAACTGTGTGTTGGGACGAAGGGAAGGAATCATCTCACTAGGAATGACAATGCTGAATTCTGCTCAGCTCACACAAATGTATAAAGTCACACCATGTATGTTTAATACACTAGCAAAATATTTATTTTATAATGATAAAACAGAAGTGAAGGATTTCTTTTTGGTGTGCACCAGTAATTGTAGTAAAAGAATAAGGGGATTAATGGACTCTTTATACATTTCAATGACAAAAATTCATAAAGGTTAGCATCAAATTCAACTGTTCTCCATTTACAAGCATAAAACTTACCATAATACCCCCCAAAACACATATATAAAGAATTATAGTTTTAAAATCTATAAAAAGTAAAAAATATACAGTCAGAAGATCTAACTCTTATTCAAATCTTTAATATAAAATTGTAAACATTTATTTACACAAAGGAAATGTGTATAACAAAATTTTGAGCACCCTTTTCAATCGAATGGTGGTTTTTGGAAGGCAGTGGATGTTGCACAGTGACATTCTCACCTTGCCTGCCCAACCAAAACCGCAGTTTATAAATAAAGCCATGGGCGGCCGGCTGGGTTCAGTTCAGGGGAGACACATTTTATTGCTCTGAAGTTGCAGCAAATGGACAGCCCAAGTGCATTTACAGACTTGTTACAGGGCATGAGGGCAGAGCCCAGCCCTTCCCATGCACCTGTGCACATCAAAACCGTATTTTCATTTCCATTGAACTGTTCCAACCTTGTTACAGTGACACCGCATTCCCGACGGTCCGACTGCGTTATGTGGACAGGGACCAAGGCCAAAAGCCAGGGCTGCTTGGATCCTGTTCACACATGGACACCAATGGGCATTATAAGCCAGTTTTCCTTGAATCACACTTAATTTTACTCCAACAGTACCATGAAAAGGCCCTGTCATCAAATCCAGATACCTTCCTGAACAAACCCTCTGGTCAAGCAGGGCAATATCCACCTTAGCTTCCAGAAACAGTGGAGGAAAGAGCACATCTGCATTTTCCTGGACATTTAGCTGGATTGCCTTTTTGGTAGTAACAATGCAAACAGCAGATGTTCTTTTCCTCCAATTAAGAAATCACAACTGGATGGATTGTATTTTGACTTATTCCAAACAAAGCCTGTGTGCAAAATCTACCAGAAAACAGAGCAGATTTCACCACAACCTAAACAGGGAAGAAAGAAAAGCTGAATCCTACTACCCTGTTATTTCTGTCAAGTGTTTGTAAGGGGGAGAGAAAACTAGTGACACCGAAGGATGTCACTTGAAATTGAGGTCCCAAGCACCCCCGACAGGAAGGGAAGGCACACTGGTGCAAAGTTAACCCTTAAAAATAAAAATACAGCAAACACTCCTTCCCCTGCCATTGCTAGTTTATATCTATAATCTTCTAATGACACTTACCTTGGACCAGGTTTTGGTTCAACTTAAAAGTAAACCAAGATCACTAGCTCTTTTCTTAGATTGCCAGTACAAGAAGAGTTAGCATCAGTTATTTGCATCTCAACTACTTATTCTAGAAAATATCAGAAGTGTCAACGAGCAAAGTCACCAACACCTCTGTCTTCCCATCCGAAGAGAATCTTTATGTTACCTTTTCAAAAGCTCTAGGAGGGATTAAGCCTGCTTCAGGGAAGTTTTATCCACTATTGAACGGTGGGATCCACTGATCAATGCACATCTTTCACCAACAGTTCAACATGATACAACAGCAAATCTGATCAACAGAGCAGAATTCATCCACACTAGGTAAGTGTGCTGCACAAACCATGTTCCATGCATATTTGGAAAGGGTTAAAGTATTAGTGTTAAAAAAGCAGTTTTTAAAAGTGCAAATTGTCTCATAAAGGAGCTGCAGATACAGTAAAATATTTTCCTTCTTTGAAACCAATGATATCTTTCACTTCCCTTCACACCCTCTGGAAAAACCCTCTCTCACACAACTCTGCAGTGCAGAAAACTCCTGAAGAAGCCAGTCTATGTTGAAGGAAACTGCTTTAAAATCACAACGCTGGGTTTGGTTAGAAAGTTTAAAGGAGCTTTCCAAGAAAGTAGATTTAGAAAGGGAAGAGGTATTTGTGCATTTCAAACAAAAGCTTTCAACTTTATTTTCATTTTAAAATAAAGGTTAAGGCAAGGTGGTTTGTTGGTGGATAAGGGATTTTTTTGGTAGAGAGTAAGGACTTTGGAACACTGACTGTTCCCCTTGTGTTTTGTCCTTTCTGGGACCAATCCCAACATATGGATAAGAGATCTCCTTGGGCTGAGCTGAAGAACCAGCATCTGCTTCAAGGGATATTAAAGAAGTAAATCCACCAGTCTATAGAAAGATTATCAAACTCGTAACCCAGTATTAAAAAAACCAAAGTATTTAAAGGGGGAGACTTCCATATTGGAGCAACCCTGATACAAGTATTCTCCCAGGCTGCCTGTGCTATTATTGCTCATAAGGACTTTCCACCTCCCAGTGTCAAATTCTTTTTTCCTCATTTTTATCCTGAAGTGACAAAGTCTTGTGCTCATTACTAACTCATTGCTAACTTCGGGGAATGAAGTGATCTCAAAAGTTAGTTTTACCTTTTACAACAAAGAAAACTAGATGAGCTGTCATGAAGCAAAGCCTTCATTTAAATACAACTACCTTTGGAAATAAGTTATGAAGAAACAGGTGCAAAGTAAATGGCTTTACAACTCATGTTAAACCTACTATAGTTTAAAAGTTCTCCCATGAGAAATTCCCCCTTTAAACACAGCAAGGTACAAGCCAAGAACTGTGCCTCTCTACAACAGAGTGCAAACTGCAGCTTAAAAGACTACAATCTATGAAGGAAGATGACTGTCTAGACTAACTGGCCAGGTTTTAATACTTCCTCTCATCTATTACCAGCATCTAGATATATTTACTGTGAAATACCACTTGCTTACTGAGAGTGCAGGCACATGCTTCAGAAATGGGGAAAAGAAACAAGTCAAAACATTTTGCAAGCGTGCTCAGGTGCATAACAGCCTCTTCTCAAATAAAAAGTCAGAAGTTGGATGGACAGTACTATAACAACGTGTCAAGCTACAAACAAATAATTATTGCAAGTAATAGCTGCAGACTAAGCCCTAAACACAATTTGTGCAACTATTTGCTTTCTTTCTGCACTATTTCCGTGGAATTTTTGTTTTATTTTTTAAATAATTAAAAAATTTAGTCTTAGAACACTGCAAGTGAGATTTCTGGAAGGCTGGCTAGGACACAGTATTTTTTTGACCTGTTCAAGTGTGTGACTCCTCAGAGACCCCAGATAACGTGCACTCCTCCCGCAGACCCGCTTGGTGCACCGTGACCGTGTGTCAACACTCATTGAGAAGCAGCTCCAGTCTTTTTCCCAACCATTTTACCTCTAATGCCTGCAAGTCTCCTCAATGCCACAGGTTTTTTTTTTTTGGTCCAAGTGTTGTTTATATGTCATGAAATAATTAAAAAAAGTAGAACCCCCACCCCCGGCCCCATTTTAATGAGTTCCTAACAACTCATCCAAATCGTTCATCCACTCCTCTGAAGTCCTGTTTTTCAGCAAAGAGTCTATCAGGTCTGTGTCACCAGTTAAGTTCTGAAGTCCATTATTGCCCGACTGGCCACTGTAGGAGAAAGGCAGCTCCTGACTGGTTGTCCTCACAGGGTACCCTTGGCTACAGTGCAGGTTTCCTCTGTTGGGCATTTGCTGATTTGGATTCTGGTTGAAAGCATTCAGGTCTGGAACAGTCTGGTTCATGCCAGGCAGTACTTGCTGTGAGGGTACCTGCTGTTGTGTAGGTGGGTTTGTCCGGGGCTGTGCACCTAAAGATGATGACAACATCTGCCCAGAGACGGCAGCGTTCATCGAGGTCATGGGTCTGCTGGTGCTTAGGCTTACCTGAGGCATTCCCTGGGCAAACTGTTGGTTGGACATCTTTAGATGAGTCTGTTGCATGTGGAAAGAGGAGTTGGCAGTAAATGGTCCTAAGCCACTGTTTGCTTGTGTCTGGTTGTTAATATTAGGGATACCTTGGTGTTGCCAAGATGGATTTTGAGCCCCCATAGCAGCTGGTACTCTTGCCATCTGTGGCTTAGATAAGGTTGGATTCAGTGCACCTTTATTGTGCTGCTGAGAAATACTCGAGTTTGCTAAAGTGTTCTGCCCATAGCCAGCAGGAACAGCAGTGCCCTGGCCCAAGCTGCCCTGCCTCTGCATCGGAGTCTGTCCATTGGCACTTGGAGCTGTGTGCTGGGGAACCATCTGTGTCATTCCAGACGCCAGGTTGTACAATCCCCCGCGCTGAATGTTTTGCATATTGGGATACTGAGTCACCCCCCGGTCCTGCTGACTGGAGCCCGACTGGAGTGGAGGAACAGGAGTGTGTCCAGGTCCCATCTGAATCATGTTCTGGGTCTGAGGAAACATCCGTGGGCTACTGGAGCTGGACTGTCCTAAATTACTGACCCCAGGCATGGCTGAAGATGACCCTGAAATACAAAGAAGTATTTTGTACATTAAATACCTCGGTCCAACCAGAGCCAAGCCAGGCTTGTAGGCACAATAACCCAGAATAGAGGTGCAGCTGCATTTGTATAAACCAACCTCTGCAACCAGCACACAGGCAGCAGGAGTTTAATTAAAGAGTGTCAACTGTTGCTCCAGTTAGCACCTCCACCTTGATCTCAAACACAGATATGCCAATGTCCTAAAAAAATCTGAATACCACTTCTAAGAGCTCAGCATCATCGATTTAAAAAAAAAAATTAAGACTTTAAAGGCAGGACTCTGATATTTCTTTGTGAACAAAGGTAAACACACGTACTTTGAAGTGCATGCACAATTTGCTAAGCTGTTAAAAATACCACTTACTGCACACACAGTCAGTCATTCCATGCATGCACTGTGTATCTCTTATCATACACCTGTAGAGTTGCCAGTCCTCCATTTTCCCTATTCCAGGAATTTCTTCTATTTATATAATTCAGCTTTCAGAAATTTTTGGTCTGGTATCTTTTGGATTTCCACAGTGAAATATTTGCTATGTTAACACACAGTGCTGATAACCAAGCAAGGTGATTTGCAAAAATGCATTCTCAGCAAACCAAAAAAAGTCCCTTGTTCATGTAAATCCTGAGTTTAGAAGTTTCTTCCTGTGGAAGAAACAGCCTCCCTACTTGAAGCAAAAAAAGCAGACCTGCACTGTGAAGTGTAAGGCATATAATACCCCTCCTACTCCTTACAGTCGACCAAGGGAAATCTATCTACATCAGTACTTTCTCTACTTTCAAACCAAAAAGTAAGCTGCAGAATTTTTGCATATTTTAAGACAGCTGAGGAGTACTGGGTTTCCATTATTATAAACATTATATTTGAATAAAAACTGAATTATCAAAAATTCAAATATAATTCAAATTATATTGAATTAATTATCAGCCCAGCACACCATAAAAACACCAGTGTTGGGGGGTGGATGAGTGGAGGAAGAGTCTCACTGTAAGAATACTTACAGTGAAAAGTAGTCACATACTGAGGCAAAAACCAGTCATCATTATAAGGAAAAAATAATTTCAGTAATACTGATGTTCATTATAGCAAATCCCACTCTATTTTTAACAGTTGTACACTATGTTTCTGTAGAAAAGTGACAGGAGAAAAAAATGTTTCAGTGCAATATTTGAAGGATGCTACTGATCCCTGAGTTAGCACACAGTCCTTTTGTACTGGCATCAAGTTTTTTCACTTGAGTGCAGTCATAGCTCTACTTGACACTGCACAGTAACAAACACTGTCAGGACGAAGGTATCACATTTCCATTTGCATCTTTTCCCTTCAGTATTTATTTCTGCAGGAACACAGAGAGTAAGGAAACAAAATGAAGGGAATTAGCACTTTGTACTCTAAGTTTACAAAAAAAGACAAGTGGCTTCTTGATGGCCTGTCAAGTAAGGATTTCTCAGATAAGGAGATGAGCTTTTATTGTTCTCTAGTTCTTCCACATTTTTGAAACTACTCCAGCCTAACAGTTAACAACATTTTTTATTTAACTATTAATATACTGAGGATATCAAGCTGCTTCTCAAGAAAACCCATGCAGGACACTAAAATGTAATGAAGAGAATTCAAACTGCATTCCCTTCTAAAGGTAGCAGGGAGAAGAATGTCAGAGAATTTTAAATAATACACCACTTATTTTTCTTTAATGAGGGCCTATGATAGGTACAGGCAGTAGCGATGTCAGGCTTCAAAAAAAACCAACCCTGAATCCTAATATATCAAAGTTAAGAAGAATTCACAACCTGTAAAAGGAACCAGTAGTATAAAAAGGCCTTCAGAACAATGAAGGTACTTAAGAATTTTACTAATTTCCAAAGCAATATTTAAGAAGCAGAAGCTTAGGATGTCCCAGATACCTGAGGCAAGGGAAGCTGTTGATCTGCAACTGAATCACAGTACAGGTCACAAGGTTTTAAGGCACAGTGACGTGGGAAGGTGCTGTAATAAATTAATTAAAAGCTATCCAATCCAGGTAATTTGAAGACAGCTTGTTTTTTACTCCTGATATTTTTTCTGCCATTATTTCAATTGCTGTGTTTGCTCACCTGTGAACTGTCCAACCTGTTGCTGGTATGGATTCTGTGGTTGATCCTGGTACTGGGGAGGAGGCCGAGTCAGGTGCCGCTGCAGCTGCTGCTCCTGCTGCTGCCGCTGTTTCTCCTAAGAAAGGTCCAACGCAGGACAATCAAAAAACATGTCAAGCTTTTTCCAAGGGCTATCTTGGATAAAAACAAGTGATCTGCATACTTTTATGCTGAGCTGGTAATCAAAAGGGCTTCTGCAGCCTTAGAGTCACTTCAGGCCTTTGTTCTCAAGGCTCAGTCAGTTTAATCTGATGAGTGACAAGACCAGGAACTCAGAGACAGCAACATGCACTACACAGGAGTTACTGTAGTGTATGTCTGAAGCTTTTTAAACATTGAAAATCTGAGATGTTAGTCTTTTCATCAGTAATAAAATCAATAGGAATTTTTAGAAATATTCTAAAGGACAAAAACAGGTACATGTACAAAGAGAGCAAAAGCCAGTATGTATAAAAAAAAATCACACATGTTCTTTTGCTCTTTATCCCCAAATTAATTTATTTTAGACCTCCCTTTAGAAATCAATAAAAGTGCAAGTCAGAAATATCAACAGTATAACACAGAAAAGAATGAACATGTAAATATTTTCTAGTCCTTGCTTGCAAACATGAAAAAATACACACAAACCCAAATTCTAATACACCACAGGTTTTCCTAGAAGATTATGGGAAACTACAGAACTAAGTCCATAACAGAAGTCATACAAGTTTTGTAATCATTGTTTAAAACCACTTTCTTAACAATGCACCAACCAACGGAAACAAAGCCAACTCATGTCACAAAATAACTGTGTCTCTTCAAGAGCACATTCAACCTGTATATATTTTATGATAAAAACATTTGAAAAATAAACCAAGCAAATTTTCTATTAAGAATCTCTGGGAAAAACGAAATTTAAAATCTCGAGGGGAATGTGGATGCACTAATAGTACCCTCAGATAATGACAGTGTTACAGAGCACTGGCTACTGTTACAATATAAAAGGTACCAGGCACAGTATTTCTGGCTCTTCTTCTGCAGGCACCCTCAGCCAGACTGAAATTCTGAGGTAATCAAGTAGTGATACAATGCACAACCACCCACTTATCCAAAATGTTACACAGAGCACAGAAGGGGGCAGGAATGCCCTTCTAAGAGTACTGGGGTAAAAGATACAAGCAAGGAGCCTTTAGAGAAGAGACTGGTGCAATGTAACAAAGGGCAAGATACACATCGCTACCACCCTCCCGAAATGTCTACGGCTCCGAAGCTGTTGAGACACGCAGAGGAATGAAGAGGGCAGGCTTCCTGACAGAGAGGACCTGCTGCTTGCAGGACCAGTCAGACCTGAAAGAGGCTGACCACAGAAGCCAACAGGAGATGCCATAGCTCTGAGAGAAACCAAGAACTGTAGAAGCTGGCTTGGGAAAAAAAAAAAAGCAGAATACTAAATGCAAAGATAGCTTTAGAGTGGCAGGGAATGGCACTGAAACCACAATTCTCCTGTAAAATAGAGATCAACAAATTCAGAAATCTTTCTGTAAAATTACATCCAGTATCATGTGTATCCAAAGAAATAAATATCAAATAAGAATGCTAATGAGATCTAGCTTGACTGGGCAGCACAATGCCAATAAATGTGGCAAATGCAGTATCTAATGCTCCAAAGCAAAACTGCTCCTTATTTGCCACCAAAGTCCCAGCATCACTATACAAAGATGGAAGTTACAGAAGTTAGTTGTAGATACCATAACTAACTAGGGCATGAATGAAGTATTTTCATAATACTGATATTTACTGCAGCAGCATGTGCTGGCCAAGCAGAGGCAAAAAGGTAGGGAAAAAACTATTTCATCACTGTGTTTGAGATGTGCTACTGACCACCCTGTTACTACATCACCCACTGTTCAGAGAGGTCTGACACCTGTTAGGTCCATTACTGAGCTAAGGAAAACTACTGGGCCACAGCTCTCAGGGCTCTAACAGAGCTCTTCACCATCCACCAGTGATGCAAAAGCACAAGCAGGAGGTCACACCCCATATTTCCTTTCTCCCTACCTACTCTCAAAGAATACTCATTTGTTAACATTTTGGAGAATAATGATTAGTCATCTTTGATATTTGATGTTAACACAGAAGTCAGCAAAGACTGAAGGATCTACCAAAAAGTATTCTAAGTTCAAAGATCACAGAACTTGTACAGAAAATATGACTATATTGATGATTTGGGCATTCTCTGTCTTTCAGTCTTTGATAATGTAATTCCACCACAGTATTCCCTTAGTTCATATTGTTTTAACCCAGATCTCAAAACCATACCTTTACCAACACTCATACTCACTCATACACTCAATTATCTATAAAACACTGTCAACCATATTACTATGTTTTATCTACACTGGCTCCAGAACTGAAGGGGCTTTTCTGTCACCTCAGCTGAGTCCTCTATTTTAATGGATATTTTCAGGTGATAGAAAAGCCATTGGCAGGATTTGGCACAGCCACAGCTCCACAGTCCTGCAGATTCTACTACAATCTTCCCCATGAAATGGGCTTTCACGTATTTTCAGTTCAGAGAAGACTGTATCACTTCCTTCTTTCTTACACCTTCTGATGGACAGCTGATGGAGGGAGAACTTAGAGCATGTTCCAGTACCTAAAGGGGGCTTACAAGAAGGCTGGAGAGGGACTTTTCACAAGGGCATGTAGTGATAGGACAAGGGGGAATGGCCTTAAGGTGAAGGAGGTTAAATTTAGGTTAGATTTTAGGAAGAAATTATTTACTGTAAGAGTGGTGAGGCCCTGGCACAGGTTGCCCACAGAAGCTGGGACTGCCCCATCCCTGGAAGTGTTTCAAGGCCAGGCTGAATGGGGCTTGGAGCAACCTGGTCTATGGAAGGTGTCCCTGCCCATGGCAGGGGCTTTGGAACTGGATGATCTTCAAGGTCCCTTCCAACCCAAACCATTCTCTGATTCTAAAACATTAAATGCTGTTTCATGCACCAAAGCAAATCAGCACAAATTAAAAAAACCAGACTGCTGGCCCCTCTCACCTGTTCTGCCAGCAGATGTTGCTGCCTCTGTTCCATGAGGAATTGCTGCTTCTGTTGCTCCATGAGCAGGTGCTTTTGTTGCTGCTCCCTCTGCTTCTGCTGGTCCATCAGCATTTGGTGTTGCTTCATCACTGCAGCTTGCTGTTGATTGCTGAGATAAGCTGAGTTGCTGTGGTTACCTGCCATGGAGACATTTGGAGCCTGGGCACCCACCCCAGGGCCCGGGACAGAGACGGGAACGCGAGGAACGTTAGGAGAAGGGTTTTGATCCTGCGGAATACAGGAAAAGTGACAGTTACAGAAATGCAACAGCTTCTCCACTTGTGAAGCTTGTTATGGAAGTTCTGCTAATTAAAGACAGCCAAACACCCATCTATACAGTGCCAGACACAGAACTGACAGTTCAGAGTTACAGTCTGAAGCTCCATAACATTTAGGAATAGAGGCTTTAACTTCCATCTCAAGGTACTTCCCAAATTCCAGCTCAGACAGGTGAGTGTAGCTCCGTGTGCTTCTGCTCAGACAGGTACTTCAAAAACACCAGCTTCAGTTTATTTTAGCAGCAGCCTTCCAAACACTAAATTTTAAACTTTCATTATATAAAGCACTTATTTAAATCCTGCCTCTTCTGTCAACATTTAACTCAACAAGTGTTTGTTGCCCCTCCTAAAGTTGCTGGTTTTTAGTATCAGAGTATTTACTATTTTCAGGTGAAGGGGAGAAAACTTTCACTCGCCAAAATGGGTCTTAACATATTTTTCCAGCAATCAAACCATCACTATACTTCACAGACAAAAATACTACTAGAGACAGGCCTGATATTATTAATTTTTCATTAAGTCTGCTATTTTTTTTTTGAGGCTGGAACTTCGGAGAAGCAAAAATAACATGGAATGATTATTATTCAAGATCTGGTACTGTCCTCTTTGTACCAGAAAATCCATTTGAAATCTGACAGTTTTCATTGTTTTTAAGCACAGTTCAGCTTCACCTCTAATTACACAAATAAATACCACGTTCAAGTTCAGAATTCAGTTGTTGGTTCTCACTCTGCAGTTTCATAAGAAATCATGAGCCAAATATAAGTAATGCTGTACTAAGTTGTTCTATGTGCAAGCTTTTGAGAAATGCTCCAGAAGCTTTCATCAGTATTTCTGTTAATTTGGTGCAAGTGTGGCAGTGTAGACGCAAGGTCACCCTCATGTTTTCCAGTGAGGGGGAGATGTGACACACAATCGTCTCCACCCTCCTTCTTCTTCCATCAAAATGTTGTAAGACTGTTACTTCTGCCAGCTTTTAAAGAGATTTTTTTGTACTTTATGAACTACACATTGATGTCAAATTTTTATTTGTACATCAGTGTGGTCTTTATCACAGACTAATCAGATCTTTTTCACAGTTTTTTTGTTTTGCTGAGAGAACATATGACTAGAGTTGCATTTCCAACAGCTTTTGCTGGAGGAGCTTTAATCCTTGTAACAAAGACCTTTTTCCTCAACAAGCCCCCTCGTGTGTGCATTGCAGGAACACGCTGCAGAATCCCAATGAATTTATACTTCCACCCACTACATAAATTTTCACCTGCAGCATACCTGTAGTATCAGTTACATACACGGCAAAGAAGCACCATCTGGAATTTTCATTTACAGGAAAATCTGAAGCATATGCTTCAAGCAGACAAATATTACTATTATTCATTCTTAATTATATATTTCTCTCCTATCCCATGCTTCCCCAATCCCCAGAGACTTAACCAATAACAAATTCTTAGAATTGAAAGGCCCCAAGGAACACCCAAGAAATCATGAATGCAGCCCCCACTTCCACCTCTCTTCAAAAGCAGGTCTTTTTATAGCAAGCCAACTCTGACACAAGTAGGGACTAAAAACAAGGTACAGAAATCAAAGCTTCTTTGAGAACACTGTTCAACACTACAGTTTTACATGAGTTATTTTAGTCAAAAGTTTACAAAGCATCTATTTATCTTTGTAAGTAGAAGCTTCTGTGAAGCACAACATAATTTGTTGCCCACAAAGCATATTAAGCTGCAAATCACACGTTACCACATGACCCAGAACCCAGCATTAAAAACTGCCCCCCATGGAAAACAGACTTCATGATTCTTGTCTCAGCTTATTGTGTATTACAATTTTCCTGTTTAAAATCAATGAAAACATCTGAAATCATATCAAGTAGTTTGTACCTTACCTATCTAACGACCTTAAATCTGCTACTGAACAAAGGTAACAAACCCCAGGACATTCACCTGACTGTGTGGCAGTCTGTAGGCAATGTTTCCAGGCTTGGGTTTCAAGAGGATCATCCCATTTTGGTCGTCGCCCACGTGGGACAGCGGTGCCTGCTGGCGCTGCTGGATGTAGGCCAGCATGGGGGTCTTGTTCTGCCCAGGGACTGCGACCCCCTGCTCACACTCTGCTTTGTAATGGGAAAGAGGTTTGGTGTTCCCATAGTCCAGCATAGAGCCCTGACTATTCACAGGGTTCTGGTTCAAGCTGTTTTGCTGATGACCCAAAATGTTCACATGGTAATTGCCTCCAGCTCTCGGCGAGCTTTTATTTCCCAAATTAGGCATCATGAGTTTCTGATTGTTGAAGTCTGGCTGATAAACTGATGGGCTAGTGGGATTTTCCATGGTATATGGGACAGCCAGTGGACTATGGGAAGGCCCAGACTGTGGCCACGTAGACATCTGATTTGTTTGGTGGACTTGTGAAGCTTGTTGCTGGTTCTGCAACATCTGATCTCTCTTCTGCTTGGCAGCAATCTGCTGAAGTTGATGGGCAGAAGACATTTCTTTGGCACTTCCTGGACCCTTCCCAGGTAACAACACATTGGGGAGAGGCCTCTGGACGTTCTCAGAGTGGTTTGATGCCTGCATCATGGGCTGATTAGGATTTTCAGTCATTGACTGAGTGGAAGGCTGGAACATGGCCTGAGAACTACCGACCGCTGGAGAAGCGGCACTTACAGGTACAGAAGCAGCACCAATAAATGCTGAACCTGAAGAAGTGGATCTAACCTGGGGAGATCCCAGCTGCTCTTGTTCAAAGGGTGCTGGGGAAAACTCAGTCTTTATGTTAATATCTTGTGCCAATGGAGTCTGTGCAGCTGAATTTGAAGAATCTGCATCTTTTTTGTCTTCGAAGTCATCATTAAAGAGATCCTTCATGTCTTCATCGGGCACTGATCTATTAAGCTCCTCAATAAGTTCCTTCCATTCTTGCTCATTTAGATTTAGATCGGGCATCAAGTTATTCTGAGATATAGAACCCCCTGCTCCAGCAATCATACAGGGAAGATCATCCACGGGCTCCTGCTTCAGCTCTTTGTTCAAACTCAGAGGAAATGAATCATCAGCATCACCCCCTCCATTCATCTGCAGGCTGGAATCTGGAAGACACTTCTTGCTGATGCCATCCAGCCCCATGGGATGTTTCCCGTTAAGTTGTAAGGTATCTCCGTTGCCAGATTTCTTGTCAAGATGATGGAGTGGAGACACAGGGGGCATTCCATTGGAAGAACCACTCACTCCAAGACCGTCATCGCGACGCAGCTTCTTGGACACAGAAAATACATCTCCATAGCCATTCTGCTGGTCTCCGTTCTGAGGGGAAGCAGCACTGTCAAGCTTTCTTTTCACAGTCTCATGGAGCTGCTGAAAAAAAAAGGAATATTTTAATTACGTAGTTCAATGTTTCATAGATTTGGATTTTTATTTCTCACCAGGACATTGTCTAGCTCTCAATAAGACAGTTCAGAAAAAGAGAAAAAAAAAAAGTTTACAGCTTTGCTTTGATAACATTTTGTTTTCCAAGTCAGCACATGAGATGACTTCCTCACTATAATCTCTTTGGGAAAACTTTCAAAAGCATGTGCTACTTCAAACCTAGACCCTCTCCTTCAGACAAAACTAAAAGCTGCCATGTACTCCAAGAAGAAAAAAAAATTGAAAAGTCACTGTGAACTGGAATGTGTTATGATTTTTCCTATTCAAAACGAGAAAAATATTGAAGAATGTTCAAAATCAAATTTTAAATGAGAATAAAAACCTGTATTTTATTTGACCAATGTACACACAGTATAATTGCTCCATGAGACTGTTTTATAAAGCAATCTCACATTTAAATATTTAGACAAAAAGAGTGATTCTCTTGTGATTATAACTTTTAGAGAAGAACTATGTATATAAATTTTGTACACAATCACACTTCTGGCACAAAAGCAAAACCAATTTGTCACTTAGCGACCATTGCTTCACACTTGTGGAAAACTCAACCCGGAGTTCAGCCAGTTCTATCCCGGCAGAGCATGTTTATTCCTTTCCTCTTTTCTCCTGAAGTATTTGCCAGCTGCTCCTCTCTGCACTCCGACCACCAGAGCCCCAACCAGCTCAACAGTTGGTTTTTCACAGCTGGTGAATGCAGATTCTTTTTCTCGTGGTGCCACCTAGAAGCGACCAGTGGCTACAGCAACAGTTTTACAGCCAGAGCCTGAGTGCCTTTGTTCAACTCCTCTTTTCCTGCCAGCGTTCTTCCAAAGAGAAAGTTCTTTCTATTGACCTCAAAAGCATCTGAAAACACAATTCATGCACACATCAAAGGTAACTTTAAACTTTTCCTTCCCTCGGGTGCATTCTGCTAAAAGAGTTGTGCTTTGCTGCTGCTGGAGCTCTGCACCAACGCAGACAAATCTGTAGGGCAGAGACGCTGCTCCGACGGCACAGGGTTTAAAGAGGGAAAAACCCCATCAGCTCCCGACCCTTGGTACAATCTCAGCAGGACACATGAGAGGAATCCTCACCAAGAGCCACCCGTCTGAGGTGTGGGCCAATGAACAACAGTGCTCTTAGATGGCTCGTTAAACAAACCTCAAGACAAGGATGGTTCTTTGAATATTGCCCGCAGTCTTCACAAGGCAGTCCACTAACCCCCGGGGAAAACTGTCTCATCCAAGAAAAAACAGAGGAAACCTCAAGGTCTCAGCACTCAAGCAAGAGGTTGTATGTAGGGCCAGCATAAATTATCAGAAGAATTTTATACACTTGCCTGGGCAACAGCATTCTTTGATTTAAGGACAGAAGGACTGGTTCACAGTTAATTGCTGTTATTTTTTTAAACAGTCTACAGTTAGCTGATCTTTGGGGAAAAAAAACAAAGAACACCATCTGTTTAATGCTTGCATAGGTAACAGCAAATAAACCCATTATTTGTTTAATGCTTGCATAGGTAGCAGCAAAGTCTTATTTTTATCTGTGGGACAGACTGCAGCTTCCCTGGAGACTGTGATCTTCTAGATGGCTCATGGAAATAGCAGCAGAGTAGCAAGATCAGCAGAAGACCGAGTAGGATGAGGTGAGGTGAGGTGCACATTTAGAGAGGAGGCTGGAACTTGAAATCTCTTAATTTGAACATCAGGTCTCCAGCTTGGAGTAGCAGCTCTTGAGTGAATGTTTCAAATTCCAACTTGAAAGAATAATGGAAATTTACTTTTTTGTAAAAAGGCAAAACAACAGAGAGCAAGTAAGCTTCAACTCAATCATAAATACAGCTTTCAGCGAGTTTCCCATAGTTTACTTAATACCCCCATCAGGAAAACTGAAGCTCAAGGTGGATGAATAACTTGCCCAAGGTCATATGATGAGTCAAATTACTCAAAGTTTGGGAATGGATCCTCCTTAATTCTAAATATTAGGGGGAAAAAACACTCTCTGAAAACTTATATAAAAATAATAACTTTGTTTTGTACAGTGGACATATTCTGACATTTCCTGTATTAAAACAGAGTATATGCCAATTCGGGTCACTGCTGTAAATACAATTCATACAGACAACTCAAAGCAACTAGGACTTGAATCTGTACAAAGGTCTTTGCTGCTGTACTACACCATTTGCAATATATGCAGCTAACCAGTCTAACATTAAATCACCCAAGGTACACTCACTGCAGTCTAGAAAAAGATACAGACCCCTAATACCCACCACGGGCTGTTTCTGTCACTAAAAACACATAGGAGCTTTTATATCTCTGTGGGTTTTAACAGTCATAACACTTACATATCTGATTCCTGGAGACATTGTGACTTTAGTTGCTCGAGACAAAATCCTCCTTTCACCTAAAACCATATATTACTTTGACAAAAAAAAGGAGATAAAGTTCTTCCCCAGTTTGTCTGTGTCTATCCAAATAATCTGGTTTGGAGAGGGGGGAAATAACAAGGTGCATGTGAGATACAAGTCAGACTGCAAGCTATCTACATATCAAGCTGCTCCAACAGAGTTCTCGAGGCAAGAAAAACCTGTTCTATTCTGCCAAAACTCAAAAAACCCAACACACTGACAGGGTAAGGCATAGCTTGCTACTCACTAAGAAAATCCCTTCAGCTTTCATTTTCTTGCCCATCACCATCCTGTAAGACACAGTGGTCCTCTAGTACACTGTTCATGGTTTCCTTAGCACAATCAATCAACTTTATTTATAATACCAAGTCAATCATTTCCATTGTCACAAGACTGGATACAGAAATGTATTCCCATTTTCTCAGCCTACTCAATTTCCCAACTAAAGATGAACTTCCAAGATCATTGTTATCTAGCTTTGCCTGAAAGTATTACCCCAAAAGCATTTATCTGAAGCATTTACACCAATATAGGAACAGTGAAAAGCAAAGGAAGTGAGCAGGTCTCAGTCCTTTGGCCCAGGACAGGACACAGAGTTTGACCAAGAGCCACTGAGGGGCCCCACAGGCTGCTCCTCCTCCACGTCACATCACCTGAGCTGCATTTTATTCATGTGAGCAAAGCAGACAGTGCTCAGTGTGGTCATAAACACACTGAGCTGGCAGGAGCACACGTGCCTCACTGTGGATTCCTCATGCACAGAACACAAGCTGACAGAACCCAGGTGCCATCCATGGCAACAAGGTGTCCAATAGAGCAGCCTCTGACCATGTAACCCACACACTGCACTTGACCAGGACACAGGCTCACAATGCCAGAGGTGGATGTGTGTCCAGGCAGGTGACAAGGCTTCCATCCAAAAATGGACAGCACATGAAGAATTTTGCTATGTCCAACCTCTGTCTTAAACCCTCCGGTTTTACGACAACGATGCTCAGTCCCACTGTGGTCTTACTGCAAGGGCAGTTGAATGACTTTATAAAAGCTGACCAGAACTACTACTGAAGCCCAGCAAGAAACTGGAAAAGCTTTAAAACTTCATCTACAGCTTTTCTGTTAGGACTGGCAGAGTGCAAAACTTCAGAGTCCAGGGCAGTGCTCTTTTACTGCCTTGGTGGGAAGGGGCGTGAATCACTGATCAAAACAGTGGCACAAAGTTGCTCTGGTTGGCTTTGTTGTTTGTTTTGTTCAGGATTTTTGTTTGGTGTTGGCTATTTTGGTGTGGACTCAATACCTGAAACTAGTTTTAGATAATAATCTGAAATCAATGACATTTCAATATGTTAGAACTGAACAAACATGAAAGTTTAGTTCACATTGTTTGCTTAAAAGCAAGAATTGTTAAATTGAGGACAGTCAACTGAGGAAGTTCTTTTGCAAAAATCCACTAATTCGCTATACTTTGAGTCCGGTACTCTGAAGGCAGTATATATATATATATATATACAAACTAGAAACTGCATACAAGTTCCATTTCTTCTAAACAAAAACAAAGAAACAAAAAACAAAAAGCCCAAAACAACAAAAACCCTCACACCTAGTGAATATGGCAGAAATGAAACGTTTAAAAAACCTTGTTCTCATACTGTGCCTTTTAGGCTCTGTATAATGTTCTTATTTTGTTTTTTGAAGCATCTGTTACAGAGATTAAAATATTCTTACAGGACTCGGTAGAGCTTTAATTTTCTGTATTTTATTTGGAATTAGTTTACCATCTCAGTTTTAGAACTAAGTCTACAAGGATTTATCATTAAATACCAGCAAGAGAAATATAATGACATTTTCAAAGAAGAAATGCCTTATTACTCTAAAAATGTAATAATAAACCAGCTCCAAGATGCCTCCTAGCTTGATACCAGCCTTCTCACCTAGAAGGGGAAACAAAAATAGAATACATCCATTTTTCTGCCATGAAAGTGGCAGTACTGCAGCACATACAAACTCCCACAAACCAGAGTTTACAGCAGGTCCTCTACAAACACTGATTCTCCTCTCTTGCCTGGCCAAGGACAGGAGCAACAAAGATGCAAAGATGACAACCATTTAGACTGGAACAACAATGCAAATACCAGAAATTGTAGTGTATGAATTTTGGATAGAAAACATAACATTTTGACTACACAACATAGTAAGAACTCCTCATTTACTGTGCATCTACCCACAGATTCCAAAGCTGCATTCCCCCTTGCAAGGAAAGCATTTTATTACCCAACGTGTTCCTGCATTCCACTGTGCTGTCAGACCCAAACTGCTGGACTCATTTTAATTTTTTACTTTAATTCCAGAAGACTTTTGTATTTGGGTGACTGCCTGCTGGAGTGAAGAAGGGCTGTGGATAGGCACATCTATAAATATCCCAAGCCTGCATTAGTCACAAGGGGCAGCTTCTGCTACAGGAATTGTTCTGCTGAATCAAAAAAACTGCTGTGCCTTCAGCTGCAGTGCCGGATCCTCCACCTCACTTGAACTTAAACAGCAGCAGCAGATCAGTCACTCCCAGATCCTTACAACTTAGGAAGCATCACTGCATATCTAATGAATCTAGTGAGGGAAATGTTTCAAACATACAATACCTCACAGAGAATTAAAAGGAGACAAAGAAAAACCTGTCTGAGTTGTTGGGCAACAAACCATCAGACTTGTCAGCAAAAACAAACAATGGTGGCAAGACTACACTGCACTATAGTTATGTATAAATAACATGTAAATAATTTGCTATTTTTGTGGTAAAATGTAACTTCACGATTTAACACCCCTATGCCACTGCTTACACAAAAATGAGATCTTCTGAACTGTTGGTTGAAGCCTGAGCTTCGTTAGAGGAGTGCCATTAATGCTTGTCAGAACACTCCAGGCAATCTATTCCCTTTAATTCATTACTTCAGGTCTTTCAACCAAGAAACACTGCATTGCTCTCCTAAGCCTTAAATTTTCTTTTAAACTTCTTACTTGGCACCCTTGCTTACTTTAGAACTTATCTATTATTAAAGTAAAAATTTCTATTGCTCCCAAATAAATGCTGGTCTGCCCTTCAGCTTTAGCACAGAGCATTCCCAAGACAGGCCACTGACTAGACCTTTCCTGCTCATTCCAGAAATACTGTTTGTGGTTTTGTGGCAGTCCTAGACAAAGCAAGCTCTCTGCACAACAACTGCTCTCAGGTGGGGAAAAAAAACTAGTAAGAAATAGGGAGCAGCTCTCCTTCCAAGACACCACATCATAAAACAAGGAGTGGAGATGAAAATACAGATCTTGCCATCCTCCTCATTCACATGTCAATGAAGTGCCTTCTGCTCAGCTCAGCCATAAATTGCCTTATAGTTTCTTATAGAAATACGAGGAAGCCAACCTTTCTCCTGCAGAGAATTTAAACAGCATTAGTAGAATGAACTTTCGTGTATCAGAATCTGGTGAAGAGAAAAAAAGTGTTCTAGGAGACAAGCCTCACCTCTTCCCAACCTCCCTGTTTCTCAAAAATGTAAGATTAATGCAAAAAACATTATCCAAACAACAAGTACCTACTTTGAACACAGCTTTAATGCCATCTTAAACAACAGAAATGTGAAGTAGATGCCAACATCTGAATTTCCCATTAAATAATGGTCTGAAAGTTTTTAAAAAGTAGGAAGATAATTAGTTTTTCAACATTTCCTCAAATGAAGGACAGGCCTACATGGTGCACAAATAATCCAAGGTATTTCTGTATCAATACTGTATTCTCTCAGTTGCTGTAGCTCAAATTTTAGAACTGCTAAATAAGAAAACAAGGAAGAACCTACCCCTTACTTGTGCTTGTAAGCAAGATCCATCCAACTTCGGGAATTAAACCAGAGAAAAGACTAATGGAAGAGAAAATATCTGATTTTGTTTACTTGACAAATCATACAAGACACTAAGGAGGATGTGTTGGTGCCACCCTGTTCCCTGTGACTATTCTGGATTTACAGAAGGTGCTCTGCAGTGCAGCCCCTGGGAGTGCCCACACTGCCCACACTCGTGGCAGTGCAGCTCCACATCCCACTGCTACAATCCCTCTGATGCTACATCACAAACCCTTCACCTTTACATGAACTGCTCTCTCATTCAAGGACCAAAATAAAGGCTTCATTAACTTTCAACACAGAATCACAATTTCCAAAAGAAGATAGAAAACTCTGGATCTTTACAGCAGCAATAGCTGATATAATGCATGTTTCACTGATCTAGCAGCATTCTTTGGAAAGGAATGTGTCCAGGGTGTTTTAAAACAAGGTAATTTTAGTGTCCATCCAAACTTTGTTGAACACTGTAAACCAAACCCATGCTCTTCCCATTCAAAGCACATGCTTTTTCTTGATAACTGCAACATGATGGCTAGAGGTAAAATACCAACCTAGAGAGGCACCTCTTGGGCCAAAGCAATTAAACTAGAAGCAGAAATTTGTTGTTGTTGTTGTGCTTTTTTCCCAAGACTTGAATTACTAAGCAAACCAACTTTATACCCCAGTAACGAGGTGATGAATCAACAGCTGCAATTAAGCTTGCAGTCATGGATCCTGGGAAGGAAACAGCAGGCCAGCCCGAGGAAGAGTCATTCATACACTAAAACCCTCTTCTGTTGTGTAAATTGGCCACTGGCAGCAGCTTCCTGTACAAGGGCTTCCCCAGATGTGCAGTGCACTTCAGAACCTGCTGCTGTTGAGAGCCCTCATTATAATGGATGCTAATTAGATCAAATCCACATCCACAGCGATTTAAGAGAAACAACACCAATGAATTAGTGACATCTTTCTTTAGAAGGTCAATATGAAGACGCGTGGTGGCAGTTTAAACGACAGGATTTGACATGCTAAAGAGCTCTGTGTGTAACAAAAATACACATTATTAATGGGTAAAGCCCCGTACGCAAAAAGCCTTAGAGCCCAGCAGGAAATAAACAGAACTGCCGAGTCTTTAGATAATAAAGTACCAGTTTGAGTCATTTTTGTTCTGACGCGAGTTTATGTTCAAGATCAGTCTGTTAAACAACGGCTAACTGTAAAGTTTTACAGAATCAGTGTCAGGAATGCACAGGGTTTCCTCTCTGCCTCAAGCACCCTTCTGTAACAGTCCCTGCGTGCTCTAACTGTGCCACAAGGACCTCACTCTTCAAAACAGTCAGCAAGTCCTAGAGTCTCAGAGGTGTATCAGGCAGAATAGAAAAATTCAGCTAAGTAACACTTTCGGCTCATCCTGTAAATACTGCAAACTGCACTGGTGCTGCCCAGTGCTGGTTACATTAAAGATGACATCGATACACCCCGTGTTTCAGTATTTCACATCACGTCCAGGATACACAAGTATACAGTAAACTCCATCATGATACTATTTTAAAAACTGTAAATGAGGTCCAAGACAGCAGAGAATGATATCCTCCTTCTCTTCTAATCCAATTAAACACACAGACCACCCTAAAAACATGGTTTATTCTATATATTAACCTGGAAATGTCTCAGATTAATACAGTATTCTCTTTTAAAGACACTCAGGATGGTACTCAATCATTTTCATGCAGGCTACCACTTAAAAATGCCTGGTTTTAAGGCAGACAGGTATTAAGACAGGCAGCCTTTAAGAGGTTATCCTACTAACCTACATTACTGACACATTAGCACACAGCAGTATATTTAAAGGGCCCAGAATAAGTTAAGCAATAGCTATCTTGATATACAAACAGGCCTGTGTGAATATGTCCTGACAACCAGAAATGCTAGAGAAGCCAGAGAAACATTAAGATTTTGAGCTAAGCCAGTTTTTAATGGGTGGAGTGGGATTCCCATAGTGTTCACACCCACTAGAGTGAGTGGCAAACAAGCAGCTGCCTTTCCACTGAAATTCTTTCCAATCTGTACCAGAATTAACAGACACATTATTTGTCTTAAAACTTCCCCCAAGTAACAATTATATTCTGATCAAACAATTCCACTAAACCCTGACAGACCAAATTAAAGAAATAAGCAGGCAAACAAAAAATCCAAAGTAGTATTAATGCCCTTCTGACACTTTCTGCAGGGACATTTTAGGTGAATTAGCCAGAAACATAACTCACAAACTACTCTGACTGTAACCATTAAAGAAAGGCTCCCACCACCCCTACCCCACCAGGCAGCAGCTTTTATGCGCTCTTCCAGCGTGCAAAGGTGACGAGTGAAAACAAAACACCCCTTATCAGCTGCGAAGTTGTAACACAGCAGAGTACAGCAAAGCAGCACCAACTCCAGCCCTCCCACCGCGGGCCACCACAGCTTGTTTTGCTTCCCCCATGCAGCTCCCGAGGAGCGCTCCCGGTGCCAGCCGGGCACCGCCGCCGGTCCCTCCCCGTCCCCAGCCGCAGCCCCGCGGGCCTTACCGCGATCAGGGCGCTGCTGCGGCCGTGCTGCTCGGCGCCGGCGGCCTCTCCGTCCAGCCCGTTGGCTCCGCTCCTCTCGGCGCTGCCCGCGGCGGCCGCGGCGGGCGGAGGGGGCGCGGGCGGCGGCGGCGCCGGGGGCGGCTGGCGGTGCTTGCCGGCCCGCTTGGCCTTGGCCTGCAGGCAGCGCTGGTGCAGGGCGAAGGTTTGCTGGCGCTCCAGCTCCAGGCGCTCCGGGGACACGGCCTGGTAGCGGGACTCGCAGGCGCTGTGGTGCCGCCGGCAGAGCTCGATGCGCCGGCGGAGCCGCTCCATGACCGCGCTGTGCCGCGGCACCACGAACTCCGCCATGGGGCAGGGGGGCAGCACCATGGGCCGGACGGCGAGGGGGCGGCCGCCGCCGCGGCTGCTGCTGCTGCTGCTCACCGGCTGCTCGCACCGGCGCCCGCCATGGCGGGGCCCCCGCCGCCCCTCCCGCCGGCCTTACCTGCGCTCCCCGCCGGGATCGCACCGGCTCCTCCTCCCCCCGCCGCCCCGGCCCGGCGCCCGCTTCGCTCCCCCCCGCCCCACTTCCTCCTTCTCCGCCGCGCCCGGCGCCGCTGCGCTGCGCCGCTCTCGCTCAGCCCTACGCGCCCCGCGGGGCCTGGCGGGGCCGCCGCGCTGCCTCGCCCGTGGCGCTCAGGAGGCGCGGGCCGGCCCGGCCCCCCGGCCCCCCATTGTTGTCCGCGCCGCCGCCATCTTGGAACTGTTTTTCCCCTCCAGAGCCGAGTTGAGAATAAGGGGGCGGAGCTTCCTGGGTGGGGGGCACGTCACGGCGCGCGGCGCGTCACGAGCCGTGATTGACAGCCCCGCCAGCCAGTAGGAAGGCGCGTGGGCGCGAATGAGGTGGTGGGGGCGATCGGGGGGCGGGGCCCGGCGCCCTTAAAAGGCACAGGTAGGGAAGGGGCGGGGCGGCCGCGGCGCAGCCAATTAGGGGCGGCGGGAGGCGGAGCCAGCGGTGATTGACAGGGAGGGCGGGCACGGAGCGGAGCCCGCCCCGCCCCGTCCCGGCGGGTTCAGGGTCCCGGTGTCCCGGGAAAAGCCTCCAAACAGGGTTCTGTACTGCAGAACCTCCGCTTTCGGGTCAAACTGCGAGCTTGCCCGTCCCAGGAGGAGCAGAGTCACCGCTCAGCTCACCGTCACCCGATGCACCTTTGCTAATTACACAAAGAAAGCCAAACGGATTTCAGCTTCTTTATTGATTAGTTTTTACATTTTTTTTTTTCAAGTCGCATCTACAAGTACCTGTTTGAAAGGGACATGAAATCACAGTCCTTGTTCAGCAACACTAAAAAAAAAAAAATAAGTGAACCAAAAAAACCCCTTTTTGAAACCACAAGGCAAGAAGTGGCATTTACCACCAGTTTGGGATGCAGAGAGTGGGCACCAAACCCAGGGATATACCCACAGCCTCACAGGAGGAGCTGAGCTTGTGAGGAAGGAGTAAGGAAGGAGAGACAACCACGGAAATGTACAACTACAAGCAGTCAGCACTAGCAAGAAGCCCTCCTCAGGCCCTGGAGTCAATCTTATAAACAGACCTTCAAAATGCACTTGAGAGGTCACAGCCTCAAGCTGTGACAATTCACTATTCACCAGCCCCAGCAAGGTCAGATCACACCCAGCAATGCTTTGGGAAGGGTTAGTTGGTTAGCTGCATCCTTAATATCAACTCCCTGACCGAGCATCAGCTCCAGGAGAAAAACTGTTCCCAGACCTTCTGCTGCCTCGTGTTCTTCAGAGCCCACAGGTTTTGGTTTTATTTTCCACCTCTGTCTAACACACCCCCCTCATCCTCAGACACAGCATATCAAGCTCAGCATCCTTTTCAAGAGCTGCCACCCTTGGGTGCACAGACACAAAAAGCCCAAATACACCTTCAAGTATTTGTAACACTTCCAAACCCAGTTTAAGGTGGAGCTTCACTACTTTAGAACACACAGCTATGCTTTAAAAGCACTCAGGATAAGCAGATAACTAATTTTTTTCCTCCAGACTTTAAAAATAAGAGCAATCCTGAGGTCAAACTGAGGCACCCAAGCCAGAAAGCAGGATAAAAAGTAACTTGAGTTGTCTATCCATTTTGGAAAGTCTTCATTTATTGTAGTGATTATTTAAAGCATACACTAAGGTATCAAAAAAAGCCATAACATGCAGACAGGAGACTTTTTCAGGAGATTTAGCAGAAGCAAATGTAGATTTACAATTAGATTTAATATAATACTATTTAAAAGCTGATAGCAGATCTCAAGTTCACTTTTGATGCTTTGAAAGAACATGTATGCACATGGGTTGTTTGGGAGTTTAAGGCAATTTGCATATTAAGATAAAAAACCATTAGATTAATAGATTTTTATGTTGTGCTCAAAATGTTAGCTGAATTGAAACCATTTACACATACTTCATCTCAAAGGACTGAGAGTCATAAATAGCAGCTGCTCCTTGATAAAAATACAGTCCTGAGAACAAGCCAGTAGCAATGCTTAAGTTATGACATCTTCCATGTCAGAGTATAAGCTATATTTGCAATAAGGAGCAGTATTTACCAGGTGTTCAACAGGCAAAGGCATTCTAAACATGCAACAGCTCCCAACAGAAGTCTGAAATTACTTCCAGTATCTTGCTTACAATAGTTTATTTGCACACTGCAAAAAGATCAAGAAATCCTGCTATGCATTTGTGATCACTAGTATTTCAAACACAACAACCAAGGGATACAACATAAGGACAGGCAGCAAGAAGTGTTTTTACAAAAAAAAAAAAAACCAAACAAACCCAAAACAAGAGTCTTTTAGTAATTGGTTAGATCGTTTGCAAGGTAATTGGTTAGATCGTTTGCAAGGTAATTGG
>NW_020897720.1:11301772-11351268 GCF_003984885.1 Neopelma chrysocephalum
TAGATCGTTTGCAAGGTAATTGGTTAGATCGTTTGCAAGGTAATTGGAACACTCTTCCCTCCCCAACCCCTGGGAATTATTCCCTACACTATACCTATCCTATGACCAAACAACACTGGAGTGTTTAAATTCAGTGCAAGAAGAGTAATTTTAGGACATTTAATTTCACTCTAAACAAAGGCAAAAGTTTATCTATATAGACATCCAAACGCCAACATATTTGGTACAGTGTAATGAATTACATCCATTTCACCTTCAGAGGTAATGCTCTTGTAGTGCTCACCTGCATTCCACAAAAAAAGTGTTTGAAACAGTATAATGTGGTAGACTCAACGCTTTAAAAAAATTTATTCAGCTGGAATTGGAACTCCCTAACATTCACAATATAATTTAGAATGCACTTGTTACATGAAGAGCAGATAAAGGACTTAAACAGTTTCACATACCAGTTAAGATATTCCACATGCTCCTTCCCCACCTACAATACTGACATCTTGGTTGTGTTTTTTTTTCTTTTTTTTTTTCCTTAACAAATACTCAGTTCAACTTGTGTACCTGCCTACCTCCCCCATTTCTACAGTAGACATACAGTGACAACAGTGAGAGGATATGGGACACTGTCTTATTCAGTGTTTGGACCCTGGAAAGGAGTAGGCCTAGCTATGAAATCGAGCTTGACAATGAGCTGAACATGAAGTGCTTCAGCAACTGAGGCAGAGCTGCTCTCAGGAAGAGTTGTATCTTCACGCAGAGAGGAAAGAATCGGTGGCTGAGCAGAGGGGAAAGGGGGAAGTAGCCTAACCACACCTCCCCCCAAACCCTCAGCTTCACAAAAAGAGCTCAAGAACAAACAAAATCGGTTATCTGCAAGGTCTGCAGGATGAAATGCCACATTAACATGACCCACTCCAAATCCCAGATCGTTTGTCAACACTTAACAGGGCTTTAGCCATGCACAGTATCATATGCTATAGACTGTCTAACCCCCTCCTTCCACCCCTTCTTCCTCTTTCCCCTCCCCCCAAAAGAATGAAGTTCATTAATTACAGTTTCACTACTTGTTTCCCCATACATCCCCCCTAGTTTTTTTCTTTTGAGGGCAGAGGGGTTGTCAAAGACATTGATAACTTTTCTTTAAACAATTACCAAATTTTAAGGGATATAAAGACATTGGTGCATTTAGGAATTTACATATTTGTAAAAAAAACTAGTTATAAAACTGCATTATCACCTAGCACTTTCAAGATTCATTGTTATATTTCACTAATTAATATATTAAATTAAGCCAAGGTTTGAGACTGGAAAAATTCTACCAATCTACTTAAAAACAGAAAAGAATATTTAAAACCAAAAATGAAAAGGTTAGTTATGTTACATTCCAAAATCCACAGCCCATTATATTAAATGCATTCTTTCTACAGGAATGATGCTCTTTAAAACAGATGATTGCAAATATTTTACTGCTAGACACTCCATTACATTGGATAGTGTGACTGGAACCTGTGGATGGTGAAATCTTGAGGTTTGTCCAAGTTTCAATGTAAGGTGTCCAAGGTCCTCTCCCAGAACCATGTTTCAAAACAAAAGAAAAAAAAAACAAAACAAAAAAAAAAATCACAGATCAAGTTCTTATGACTTTTTTCAATCTTTCCTTGGCTTTCTGTTTCTGGGTGATCTATTCACAGTTTCCTCCTCCTGCAAGAAAGTAATTTGTGTAAATATCAAGGAAATAAAACCTAAGATTATCTTTAATAACCCATTTTGTGAAGATCTACAAAGAATAATCTACTTTCACTTCTACATCAGGATTTACTTTTTGAAAGGACCTACTGCTGTAACTACTTCGTGGTAAACAGCCAAGTCCTGGGATGTACGCTGTTTGCTGGGAGCACTCAACAGCTTCTGCTGCTGGGAGAATCCTTTACCTTCAACACTCCACCCATTTTTAAGTCAGCCATTATGTCAGTGTGGAGCACTAAAAGGTCACATCCTGGTTGCACACAAAGCTGAAGAAGCCTTTTGCCTCAAGAAGATGCAGTCCCTGCAGTCCCACTCCTCTGTCAAGGCAGGCTCTGTGCAGTGCCTTTAGCAAAGTGCCCAGCTCTGCTCAAGTTGGCCACAGCAATTCCTATTCTGCAGGGTCATTAAGTTTTCCAAAGTTCTGTTAGTGGGAGGGAGCATCATATGAGCCAGGTTAACTCTTAACACTGTAGTAAGGTCTGTTCTACATAAATTAAGGAAAAAAATGCACAAGTTTCCCTCAAAGATCAAGCACTCTAACCTCTGATGCACGTTTCCGGTCATCTTCCTCCTCCTCTTCCTCCTCCTCTTGACTAGCATTTCCTGGATCAGCATCACCTTTCTGCTTTTCTTCTAAGGGAAATTAAAAAAAAACAATTATCATTCTCATTTCTGACCTATCTTCAGTTCACCATTGCCTTTACTCCATGTCTGCCAATCCTGCTGGTTTATTCTGTCAGGGAGAATATTGTTCAAGATTATCTAGTTTACCTACCCAGCTTTTCCTCATTTGCTTCCTCCTCCTCCTCTTCCTCTTCTTTTTCCCCTTTGTCTTTTTCTTCCTCTTTTTCATCATCCATCACATCAGGCTGAGGAGCATCAGTCTTTTTGTATTCTGCAGCACTTGGCTGTTTCTAAAAGACAAAGTCAAACCCAGGCAATTATTTGTGGCATTAAGGCACATTTTACTGAACCTCTTTTTAAACATGACACTAATTATCAGAGGAAATGCATTACCTTCCCAGAACAGCAGAAAAGGACAACAAGGAACACTGGCAAAGCCACAGTGAGGATGTAGACAACCCAAAGCCAGGGACGCTCTTCAGCAGCTGCCATCATCTGGCCCACAACACCAGGCTGTAAGACAAAAGGAACTGTCAGATTTCATCCCATACAGCAAGTTGTAGCACTTAAGTTTAAGCTACAGAATTTTCAAATACACTTTTCGCAACTTTAAAACATTGTATTTCGTACCTCAAAAAAAATTAAAGCTAACCTGCACAAGTACTTTTTTCATGGTTTACAAATTAAGAATTAGGCTAAACAGTCCAATTATCAGAGCGAAAACTCAAAAGAGAGCAGTGAGTACTCATAGTTACTTATAGCAACCATTACCATACTATAATTAGGAATTAAGGCTCCAATCTGGTTTAGCATAACCCTCAGCCTTGGCACATACAGGTATACACTGACACAGGCTGTGGGAGAGAACAGTAGCAATGCTTCTACTGTTCCACTCAGCAGCACAATTAAACTTTCATCTCTCACCTCTGCAGCACCATCAGCTGCCTTTTTCAGTCCCCAGCCATCATTGGCCCAATCATCAGCCACAGCTCTTTCAGTACAGATGATAAAGTTGTCAAAAAAGATGTCAGATGTCATGGACCATAACTCAAGTCCCACAGCAGTGAAGGGAGTCATCTTGAAAGGTTCCAAGTCTTCAAAAAAATCTGGGTTTGGGATCTTCCTAGGTTTCCATATTCCCTAGAAAGACAAAAGACATTCTGCCTCACCTAATAGAAAACAACTTTTAGTTCTCAGCCCACTTTGAATGGAGAGAAATAACAATCCTTTGCACTTAATTACAATGTCTATAGGTGCAACTTAGCAGGTTTTGGAAACCAATACAAAGAAGTGAATCCTGGTAAGAAAGGATTTTGAATCTGTCCACTTGAAACACAGTGAAATTATAACAGCATTTGAATTCTTAATTACACCTGCTGAATCTAAATCATGCTGCTTTTTGTCAGAGAAATGCTGCATTGGACACCAGCCTATGCAAGGAAAACACCAACCTGATAGTTCACGTTATCAATCATAGGAGGCTTCCATTTGCCTTTGTAGTTCGGATTGTCAATCATTGGGCGCTGCCAGGTACCACAGCCAGGAGCTGCCTCACATTTAGGATTTGCAATCTGAGGTGCCTCCCATTCACCATCCATATCTTCATCCCTACAAAGGAAAATTCAGTTTTGACGTCCACCCCTTGCCTTCATACAGCATAAAACTTAGGCAAGTCCTGGGAAAATTAATACTCCTACCATAAAATGGAGATACTGAAACTTTGTATAGCACAGGTCTGTAGATAAATATACTGCAGAAGGAAGAAGGATTTCAATGACTAACTGAAGCACAGAGGTTCAACAAAAGCCAGTCTCTGAGCACAGACTGCCCCACTGCCCCTTCTAAGTAGGTACAACTGCAAGATGAACATCCCTGCCCTGTTCATTCTGCTTCAAATCACAGAAGAGTTGAAAAATGCAGAGGTGAATGCAGGACAAAACGCCTCAAACCAACTCTGCCTTCTTCTTTTGAAGCAAAACAGCCTGAATTGGCAACTTCATTAGCAAGTGGCAATGAACCAGCTATTCTTATACTCGTAAAAGTCAGTACCAAAGCCATGAAATATTTGCTGTCGCTTGCAACAGGCAGTAAACTTACCAATCTTCAGGCTTTTCAGCATCAGGGTCTGCTACATATTCTGGCTCATCATCCAGCCAGCCCTCTGGTTTCACAGCGTTTTCATCTGGGATCTTTGCAGGAGCATCCTCATCCCTGGAGAGCAGAACATCATGTATTAACACACACAGCACATAGGAGCTCTTAACCCCAAGGCATGATTCTACAGACTCTGAACAAGCCCACTGATGTAGACAGCCAGCCACCTTTACTTCTGACAGGGTAACACCACGATTTCAGAAAGGAATTGCCTTGCAATCTGTTGCTTATACACGTGCCTCATGGCACACCATGGTGCTCACTGCAAGGTAATACTTATTTTTTAAAAGCCAATCTAGAAAGAGCATATTACAGCAAATCCCATATCTTGGCAGTCACTGCAAACACACACTTGAGCTTGAAACTGAATCTGTCATTCACAAAGCACTGGCTCAAAGACAGAAAGCCAGGATCAGTTTCTGATTTAGGGAATCAGATTTTTCAGTCACTTTTAAACTAAGGGATTACACAAACAACTACAAACAGCTTTCAGTTACACCTGCTGCAGCTCATCTTTGGATCTCACATGGATGAAAGCAACAGCTAGCATAGATGTTTCTGTAAAATCTTTGTCTGTGGTCAACAGAATAAAAGGAGCACTAAATAGAAACTCCCAGAGGATGTGGAACCTGTCTGCCTTTGTCTACCAAAGCACTGCTAAGATGCCTAAACTGACTGTATTTTGATTACAAGGACAAGACTCAAAACCTTCTGTAAGACATCTGAGAGAAACTTTGATCAGGACCAAATTATCAGGCTAAGGACTCCCTCAATCCCACCCCTCTATCAGCTTACCAGTCATCTGGTTTAACAGCATCTGGGTCTGGGATTTTTGGTCTCTCATCCCAGTCCTCAGGCTTCTGGTCATTTGGGTCCTCAATCTCTCGGGGTGGATTCACAGGAGGAGACATATCATTTAGCAAATTCCCACTGTTGACAACCGTTTGATCAACCAGTATCTCAAAACTATTATCAGGATTCAAGACTACAAGGAAAAAAGTTGTTGTAGTCATTCCATATATGATACAAAGTATGAGTCATAAAGCATCACTCATCCCCACTGCACAATCCAAGCTACCACCTACCCAACAACTGCTTTAAAGAACTGTTAAGGACCTTTCTCCTTATGCCAAAGTATAACTAGTGGTGATGTACCACATCTCACCTTGTGAGAAAGCAGACTCATGGCAGGAGTCCTACTTCAAACATGCTATAAGCACAGAGAGGTTTGTAGTGTGTTTTAGCAGTTACCACAAGTTGACTTTGGCACAGTAAGTATTGCTTTAGTAGTAACAATGTATATATTCACATTCTACTCAAGACTAAGTCTTCCTACTACTGACTAACAAGATTTTAATCTCACTACTTTATTCAGTGGGAAAAGCTAACGTACTCCCTGGAAGATTTTAGTCATAGCTAATATAGCAGACACTATTGCAGGAACCCCTGAGTTTGTCTGGTACTACAAAAGCAGCAAAAACAACACTCTGCCTCTAAATCTAAAGCACACTGTACCCCAAGTTACTGAGGGGCAGTATTCAGGTAGTTCATAAATGCTGATGATTATCCCAGATAGTCTCTGAAATTCAGTTCTCCTTTAAGTATTAAGTTCAAGGTCTCATGACCTTTCTTACACAAAACCAGACCTCCTATAAGTATGAAATAAGCCTTTGTAGAGATGTCCAGTTTTTGCATTTGAAGCTTTCAAGTGGTTTTTAGTTGTATGATGCATTGCCACAAATACTCAGTTGTTTATCTGGCTCACTTCATGAGCTTTTGATTCAGGAAATGTTGGAGTTATTAACATGCACGTTTAACAGTCACCATACCTAGAGTATAAAGATGAGTCTTCTTATCAGTAAAGTAACTCTTCAGGTCTGCATCTGGACGCTTTGCATGTTTCTCCTCATATTTGCCAGTCTTTGGGTTTTTGTGCCGGAAGATGAAGTGCAATTTATAGTCCTCTCCACATTTGTCAGGGCCAAACATTATTGTATATGGAGTTTTGTCATGGAACTGGTCCTTTAAAAACAATGCAAAACTTCACTCCATCATTTTGAAATACAACTTAAGTCATTGCCTGGCATAAGAACTCCTAATTCGTTAGAAATTATTCTGCAACTTGGATATCAAGCCCTACACTGAAGCTTGTATTGCTCACATAAGCCTCTAGAAAAAACACCAGAATTATCCCAGCTACTTCATTTTGCACCTTTGGTCTGCACTTTTCACATGGAAAACACCAGCTATATAAGTGTTATCAGAAAGATTAGTGTGAGTGACAACCACAACGTTTAAGTATATCTGTATATTACAATAAAGTATTTCAAGAGCTATCAACATAGAAGTATCAGTTACTGGCAATAAAGAATGAGTAAGTAGCTAATCCAGCCAGTTTCTTTCACACAAAGTGATAAGCAGCATTAAAAGTGAGGCCAAGTTGTATTTATGAGCTGAGGTACTGTCTCAATCTGATATCTAACTGGATATAATCATTTCACTATTGAACACTGCAAGTCTCTTTGTTCTTGCTAATGTTATTTTAAAATTCAATGCACATATGAAACTGATTGGGCAGCCAAGAAATCTTCTGGGTGTTTGTGGTTGTTTTGGATTTTTTTAAATACTTTGGAATCTCTATTAATAATACAACTCCAATGAGACTGCAGAAGGAAAGAAGAAGGATGGGTAACAAGCCATAAAAGGTATGTCCTATAAAGTCTAGGAAGAAGGCAAAAAAACCCCCACAGGCTACAAAAACCTGTGCAAGGTGACCCAGCAGTTCAGCTTTGTCTGAAGAGGCACTTCAAGGGAAGTGTATGATTGAGAGGATAGAAAACAATTCTTAAGCCTTAGGAGTTGCATCATGGTCTCTTCCATCGACCACAATTTTAAGACAACGCATTCAAGGGTCATTTATGAAGCAAATAGTTCTATACAGGTCATGTGTGCAGCTGAACATGTGAGATTGTATCCAGTCCAACTTCAAGACTTAAATATACCCAGTAACTCACATAGGTTCACATGCCAAAGACAAGGCAAAAATGCAAGGTATAGTTTTAGTTATCTGCATTAGTCTGTTTTAGAAGATGAAACATGGAATCTTCCTTCTGTGCTGAGTTTCCTGAAGAGATTTCTCCTCATACACGGGCTACTCTCCTAAGCACTTCTTCCTTGGTCCTACAGCCCAGGGAAATCTGAAGTGTTGCAGAGTTTGGCAAAGGTCTGCAACTGCTCAGCTACCAGGGAACTCCAGAGTTTCCACTCAAGGGGCCATTACATTTCAGTATTTATCCTCTCCAATTGGAAACACTGGGAAAATGCTCAGTGCAAAGTACTTTGGCAATGAGGTCCCACTGCCTTCACTGAAGAGGTTTCTTCAGGAAGCAGCAAAATGAAAAACCTTTCTTTCACAGCTAATACTCAAAGTAGTAACATTACTCACCAGGTTCAGCTCCGGGGTTTTTGAAAGCAATTTCACATAGGCCCCACCACACTCTATTCCATTTTGGAAGTTTACCTCATACCTAATTTTAGTTTTGGAGAGAAAGGGGAGAGAACATGTTATACACAAGGAAAAATTACTTTTGTAATACACAATTACAATTTTTAGGTACAAATTAAGAGTAAGGCTGTTTTGGTTTTGTTTGTTTTAAATCACTTGCCCAGTGAATATTAAAAATACACACTACACTCTAAGGACTGAGAAAATATTCACAAGGGCCTCAGAAAAAATAAAACCTGAAGATTTAGAAGACTTGACCTGACAGAAAAGATTAAAGAAATTGAGTGCTGGTCTAGAAGATTATGATCTATAAGTAGAAAGAAGAAGAAGCTTTCCAATATATCAGACACTGCAATAGAGATTGAGGTGAGACAATTATTTTGCCCACAACTACCATGGCAGACAGACAACTCAATTTGCAAGACTACCAAAGGGAAAACAACTGGCTCCTAGGCGAAGCCCCTTTAGGGTTATAAGCAAACATCAGAACATTTAGGGATGCCAAGGAGCCTGAAAAAAGGCGAAACATCTCTGTCAGGAATAGGCTATGTATGCTTGACCCTCTCTCAATGCCAGCAGCTGGAATGGATGACCACTGGGATTTATTTTTAGCCTTGTATTTTGAGCCAAAACTAAACAGTCATGCAAAGCAAAGCGACCAACTCATTATCTTGTGCAAATATGAATTAGTTTACTCTTTGTTTAAAACTGATAAAGTTGATAATAATCCATAATTCAACTGTTCTCACTGAATTATTTTTTCCCCTGACTTGCTGGTCTAACACACATCCAAGTAGATTCTTCTACATCGGTTGTGGTCAAACAGAGCTACACAAGCTGTTCATTTTCCAGCAAATGAATGAAGACAGAGGAAGGAGGAAACAAGTGCATCTTTACCCCTATGTCCACTCCACCTCAGAAACAGGGGGCACTTTACTGCATAATAAAGTGCACTGACCTACATACACACCAGCTTTTGTTCAAAAGGACAAGGACTTCCACTATTAGCAGTACAAAAGTCAGTTGCCTGACCTTGTTACTACAATTAAACCAAGTGAACTGAAGCCATAAGACAGGTTACCAAGTCTAGTTTACACAGACTTCTTCCTTTTTCAGGTTCGGAAAGAACCATGCTGTTCCCAACTTTTCCCTTTGGGAATCTGGGTTACTATTCTCCTCTTACTTAAATATTATAATAGGTTACAGCATCTTATGTCATGTAGACCCGCAGTCAACAACAGCTCATTTATGGAATTAACCTCAGCCTGCTGTCCTGTCATTCTGGAAACAAGAGAACACCAAGTTATCCTTTACTTACTGTATAATAAGGGGTTTGGTATCAAACACAAATGGCTTTGAAAGTTTGGATGAAATCGCGTGATGCTTGGCTCGGGTTACCAGTACAAGCCCTTTGTCTCCCGGCAGCTTAGTGTCCTTCATGTCTTGGACTTCCCATTTACCTGGGGAGAAATTAACCCAATGTTACCGGTTTCTAAAATCTCCAAGTGGATCATTTGTCTAAATTAGAACTTCATATTGTTAGCCAGGTATATAAATACTCCTTCCATTTTCTCCAATGAATATTTTAGTTGGGAAACAGAAAAGAAAGCCTCGCACCTCTTCTTCAGATATGACAAACGACTTCAGAAACATTTATCATCCAAAACCTGGATTTAACTCACCATCGTATTTTGCAATCTCATCATCCGTATCATCTTTCTTGGCTCTGGAAAGGATCCATCTAGAAGACAGACATCCAATGGTTGAAAACCCATCCTTTCTCCCTTACACACACTAAAAATCCTGCCTTTAAGATAAGACATCCCTTGCTGTCCTATGACTGCATCCCAGTGTCTTGATCCCCCAAAGAGCTCTACTCCCAAGCCTGCAAACCTGTCTGCATTTGCCACTTCCCTCCCCCAAAGAAGGATCACGGCCTCCTGATAGTGTCCCACTCTTGTTCAAAAAAGTAAAACCAGTACCTCACCATCCACCCATTTATCTGAGGAAAGTAAAAGTCAGATGAGGATTAAACCATTACACTTGTATGCCTCACCTGCCCCTTGTTATTAGAGCTTAAGGAAATACTGGTTTAGTTCAGCACTTTAACAGCCAGCCTCAAAAAGGCACTGCTGTAAATCCTCACCAACCAGGGCCCTTTGATTCACTTTTGAATAACACTACCTCCACAGAGAGGGTTTCATTGCCTTTCACCAAGACTTTTAAGTTGTTTGCTGTACTGAATCATCCTTCAGATTATACTCACCCATCCAGAGTTCCTTTATCAAACGACTCCGCAAAATACACTTCACCAGTTGGGACTGGGGGCCTGTAGGTAACCTATTGGAAAAGAGGGGCACTTATGCACCTTTCAAGACAAATTCCCTTCAGAAATACAGGCACATAAAGCTCACATTCCTCCTCTACACTCAAGTACAGCTCTCCTGGATGCCCTTGCAACATAAATACAGAAGTTACATAAATATTGCTGCTTGTGCCAAGCTGTAGTGCTCTTGCCTTCAACTAAAACTCAAGTATATACCTAGCTGGGAATATTAGTGTTAACTCCTGATAATCACATCACACATTCCAAGGTTAGATCTAAGTCTTCTGGAAGAATCTGAGGGACATGAGAATAGAAACAAAGCACCCAAGCTTAAATCTAAGCCCTACTCCCAGATAACATCTTCAATAACATCACAACATATTAAAGGTTAGCAAAGTAAAGACAACTCTGATCAGACTCACATTAACCTCAAGACAAGCAGTTATTCAATTTTTAAAAAAAGTTTCATGCCAAACCTTTGGAGCTGGAGGAGGACTGCTTGTTTCAGATTTTGACTCTTCTACCTCCTCAATGCCATCATCCAAATCATCCTCGATATCAACTACATCATCAGCATCATTGTCTTCATCCATATCATGTGCCTGGGCAGCAAGGATCCCAAGAGCTAGCAGGGTCACATACAGTAGCCATTTCAGCTCCATGGTCTGGATACAGAAAAAAAGGCAGAGAGGTCAAGCCAGCACTGCACACAGAACGACGTGTTGCTTCTCAGTACAAACCCAAGCATCCAAGGCAACAGGTGAAGTGCCTTGTCATGCCACGGAAAGAAAAGTGCAAACTTATCTTTTCAGCCCTGTTATTTACTGCATCTGGCTGGCTGAGACAGCTCTAAAAGCTGGAGAGGAATACAACATAAAGCTAAGTATTTAATACAAAACAGATGTTAACTGAGTGGAGAACTATGCTGCAGAACTGTCATCATTTTGCTCTTACGCTGTCACAGCCCACAAGCAGGACAGCAGACATGTACACAACAGCACAACTTACATGGCTCCAAAAGCCTAAGGAGAAAACCTATTTGGTGCTTATGAAGGACTTTAAATGCAGCATGCAGAAACTGAAGCTTTCATTCAGTTCAGAAATTGAAACACAATTTTCTAGTTCTTCCAAGCAGAGAGTAACCCACGGAGTAATCAATCCTCATCTCCTGTTCAATATATGTTTTTGTCCTTTCAATTATGGAACTCTGGTGTTTTGAATCACCAACCCCCTTCCCCAGGTTTTATTCTGGAATTACTGCTAACAGTCATAGATACTACTGGCAGATGTCTATAAGCAGTTGAGGCTACTGAGGCAGACCCAGGAGAAACAGACGGTTGATTCGATTCCCTTCTTTCAATCTCTAATTTAACAAGATGACCAAAGAGTAGCTGTTAACTGAGGCTTAACAGAATTGAAATATGACACTTAAACTAATTCATAAGGTGCTCCTAAAACATTTGTCACACCTAAAACATGGTAGATGTTGGCAAGCCATAGCTTAAAATACATTGTAAGTAAAATCGGTTTCCATTTGACTTTCTTGCTAGAAAAACGTAAGATTACTGTACCTTTATGTTGATACAGAAGGCAACATTTCTAGAGTGCTGCTCAGTTTTATCTGCCCAAAAAACCTACAACCTCACCTTTTCTCCTTTATGCCTCATTCCAAATTTTTCTTCCAAAACCAAAGTTGTGACTGACATTAATTCTTTTTGAAAGCAAGTATAAATCCAAACATCCCCTCCTTCCCTTACACTCCTGCCTCAGGCTGTAGCCCTGTAGACTTACAAACATAACTCAAGCAGAGTTAACAGTGCCTGTAGGGGCCTAAGATTCTGCTCGAAAACAAACTTTCAACTTTTCGAAGCATGTTTAGGCAACTAAAAGAATTTACAGACTTAAAGGCTTATCAGCACTACCCGATACTCCAAAATTACACTGCATACCAGATCCACCATTCTCAGACTATTCTTTAACTTACTTCTAATGACAGAGGGGATGTTTCATAAGTACAACAGAAACTGTATTTTAAAGACTTGTGCTGAGGTCACGTCCAGTTTGTCACTACAGCAACACACAATTGCAGCCAGTTTTCCAACAATAGCGATGGCCTTGAGGATTATTGTCCAAATGCATGTGCACAGACCTCCCCCCTCAGCTCAGGCAACTGCACCCAAACACCTCTGAGCCAAAAGGACAATCATTCCAGAAGGAGTAGCTGACAAAAACTTTCAAGGGCTGTTATATACAAGCAAAACTTGTTTTTTTTAGTGCAGTGTACAGCCAAAACTGAACACAATTTCAGACTCTTTAGCAGTTTGTAGCTCTTGTTACTAGTGTGGAAATCACAACACAAAACCAAAGCATGAGAACAGTCAAGAAACCACTGGTACCCTCAAAGGTTCAAGTTCTTCTTGTACAGATAAGATGTTCTCTGAATAAACTTATGTCCACCAGCACAAAACCAATACAGAAAACATGAGCCTGAAATTTCATCTGAGAAAGTGATCTTTAGAGCTCTGGGTGTGCCCTGTGTGACTGAAGCAAGAACAGATGAGATGGCACAAGGAAGGACACCTTTCCAAGGAAAGGGTTCCACTTTGTCTTACCTTACCAATAGGGCCTCACCAAGTGCTTTTGGAATGGAGCTAAATCCAGGAAGATTATACCCCAAGTTTTATAACTGCTTTCAAATTATATTATGTAGATAGAATAAGCACTTTATGACTTGGAAAGTGGTACGAGGAAGTTACATTTAAAAGTGAGCCAATTCTCTCCTCTCCTTCTAAAAGGGAGCAATTTCTGCACCCCTCCTCCCAACCTTGTGCAAAGGGTATTAATGGTTTAGCATGCAAGTAATCCCTTAAGCAATCTCACCACCAGCCAACCAGCAATAAAGTTTTGGTGAAAGAATTAAATCATCCCCCACAACTTTCTTGCCAGTACTGACTCCATATTTAATAATTACCTACCTCACAATCCCCCCCCAACTACAACCCTTTGGAAATATTTACCAAAGTCCATTTGCTGCTGACAAATGATTGCACCCAAGTGGCAAAGCTGCATGGCCTCATATTGCAAGGCTGCTCCAGAAATTCTTCTGTCAAAGCATTCTAGTGGAACCAGACAATTCTGCCAGTGACCACACAGCAGGGGCAGAAGCTTTGGCACTGCACATCTGTACTCCTGATACAGCCACAGTATCTACCCTGCAAGTCTACATTTATCAGTTAATTTCTGTCCAAATTTGAGGCCTCACCGACTCTTGCTTCAAGAGAGAAGTACTGTCTGATCAAGTTTCCAAGCAAGATTAGTTCTTTCTCACCCCCCAAAAAAATAAAGCTAAAAAAGCCTGAAGAGAAGCTAATCCAGTTCCATGTCCTTACCTCTATATAATCATTGGCAAGCAGTAGTCACAGATTTATATCCCTACAGAAAGATGCTTAGGACATTTCCTACATATTAAATCAGTCCCAAATTCAACATAAGCTACCATTCATACACCTTGAGTACAGGTTGGTAGCTTCTTCTGCAACTACCAGTTACCATGCCAAGCTCCTTATTCTGTTTAACCTGTTACAATACACAAACTGACTGAATTATAAAGAAATAAAAGACACTATGTTCTCAGAAGAGCAATCTAAGAGAAGCACACATTTTCGATATTTAAAAAGCTACTTCTATCCATAATGGATGTACTGCTACAGGAGAAAATTTCAAATTCACTTCACAAAACCCTTAGGGACACAACATAAACACAATTATGCCTTAGTAAATTAGGTTATTCCTAAATAGAAGATGAGGGGAGTGGGAGAGAGAAAAAACTCAGGTTTTATACAAAACAGGCATAAATCAAATTTTAGTGGAGTTTTAAGTTGCTGGCAACTACAGGTGTTCAATTAGTCACCTAAAATGTAGTTTGAACCTTCAGACACCCAGCCACCTACTCTATTATGATCAGACTTCTCCCTTGAAGAAGTGTCCAATTTCCAAGCAAGTGCCATTGTTAGCCATTTTTTAGTCTGCCTGCACTTCCCTTCTTCAGCTTTAACTGTGCAGTATTTCTGAAGGTTGGTGTATTTCTGATCATGCAATTGCCGAGAGCCATTAACAAAGGAACACTTTCATAATAGGTGAGAGCTTCTGACGTCTCCATTCTACTTCAGTGCAACCCTCCCTTTCACCATAACAACGTTTCAAGCCAGAGATGACTAAAACTCCATCTCCTTTTTTTTAAATCCGGTCTTCAGACACTTACAGACCCTGGCACACCACTGAGACCGAAAGGAAAACTACTGCAGGGTAATCCCAAAGTACAAATTAGGAAGAGAGTTCAACACTGCCAGGGCTACAGATGACTTGTTTTCCCTCTGTGCCCACCCACAGCCAGCTTCTAAACCAGAAAACCTAAGAGTTGATAGTTAAACTGTTCACCTGACTGTCAAAAGGCTGAGGTACTTTCCCCTGGAATTTACAGGACCTATAGCAGAGTACTGAAAAGAGACACTTGGAAGAGCTGCACTACAGACTTTACAAAGTCAAAATGAAACCAAATTGGAGATTCAGAGAGAGAATCAGCTTCTTGCCCCAAAAGTGGCACTCTCAACACGTGGCTAAGGGATTGCTACCTTTGGAGTTCAAGGTTTTCAAGAAAGTCATGCAGTTTCAGAGACTAATTTTTATTTAGAATTGCCCTTTCTCTGGGCATAAAGGGAAAAGTTCTTCTCAGTTATTGGCACGACACTGGAAACACTTGGCTCATACAGGCAACAGTTGTCACCATTCTCTCTAACATATACATGTCCCATGGACAGAGAGTGAAAGGGCTCACAAAAAAGATGTTCAAGTCCTCTGCTGTCATACTTCCAGAACATACTATTTAGTAACTTCCCTGTCAGGTCAAACAGAGCCTGCAAAACCAGTTTAATCATCTCCTTGGTTACTAATCTATTTCACTGGTTCATCAAGCCAGTTCTTAACACAGCATATTTCAGAATATATAACTACATATGAATGGCTACTGGCTATGTAGTTTACTACTTACTTATTTTTTTAAAGAATTAACAGTCCCATTAAATGGGTCTTACTAAAAATAAGTCACTTACTATGAACTACACCTCTGCAATTTAACTGGATGAGCATCAGTGGTTTCTATTTCAGCAGCATCTGAAGTCTCAGCTGAGTGACTTAAGCATGGGAAGAGCAAATTCTGCTAGCAAAGTCCTGTGTTCCAAACACTGGATTTCAGTGTGGTATTTACAGCAGAAGCACACCAGTAAAAACAAGCACAATGCATTCTCATACAAGGCAAGAATTAGGGAAGAAAAATTTAAAGACACAAAAGTAAGGAAATTTCATCACAACACACAAAAAAAATGCAAAGAGACAAGAACAGAAAAGCTGAGACACAGGTACCCTTTTTCCCTCTCAAATGAGTTTTTTGTGGTTTCTGAGTAAAGGCTTGGTTACCCTACTTGGTAGTGCACTAGTTTCTTAAAGTCAGAACTACTGAAGAGCAGAGGAAATCTCTTGTACAGCTCACAATCTCTCTGCCTTCCACATCCTGCCTCCTCTGCGGTGCCAGGGTAACTGTTTACACAGCCTCATGATGAACCAGCAGCTGGTTTAAGATGGCTCGAAGTCCTTCTGCCCTGTTATTTTAACCCTGAATCAATACCCCAGGCCAACCCAGCAAAAGCAAAGAGCTGTAGCAGTACAAGTGGAAGGACCATGAGATAAAGTAGCCAAGGATAAAGGAAACAAAGCTGTTGGCAGCAGAGTCAGCTTAATGCCACGGTTTCAAGCACAGGTCTGTCACCTGCACCTGCCTGACCTGTCTTTGGGCAGACTTGGGGGATGGACACACAGCAAAGCTGAACAACTGTAAGGTCAAACACTGTAATATTAACTCCCAGTATTGTACCCTACCACCCCTCTAAGGGGGGGTATAACAAAATTATGTTCATATATATGCAGCAATTCATATGATGCAGACAATACTTTTCCCTCTTATATATTCAGTTTTGCAGCCAGAAAATTTCCAGCATTGTGAAGATTCTGCCTTTAGCATCCTAACTCAATGAACAGCAGACAAGGCTAAAGCAAAACCACCTTGCTTACCAGGGCCCAGAGGCAAGAGCTCTCTGTGGGAGTGGTTTGCCCCCCTTCCCCCCTTTTTTTTTTAAGGAGAGGGTGGCTGGGATACACTGCTACATGAGGAAAAAAGGTCTCCTGGAAAGGATTAGCCAAACCTCTCTTGGAGAGCCCCACAGAAAAAGCTGCCTCTTATTTGGGTTGTAAGGAGCACAAACCAGGCAAGGGATTAGGTGTGAAAGGGGACAACAACAAGGCTTGCTTTTAATAGGCATTTCAAATATGCCAGTTTCTAAAAATAATGTACAACAGTGCGGGTACAGTACAGGAGCAAACAGCAGATACTGTTTGTCAGCAGAGATATCCTTCCAGCAGAACTGGAAGTCTTTGGAGGGTGAAGACACAGCCGTGAGGCTTTTTGACCATAAAACAGATGGGCTGCTAGGAAAATTGTATTAGGTGGGGGAAAATCTGGAGGCACCCCAAGATCTTTCAGACCATCAAGCCTAGAAATCAATTCAAGTTTGCCCTGCTACAGAATTGATTCCAGCAAGAACAGGCTGCCACCATGATTACTACCAGAGGCAGAAATTGAAAGGCCAGAAAAGGAAGTAAAGGGCAGGGCTAAGTACAAATCACAGCAAATTCTCAGTAAAGGATTTATTCATTTACTGGGGGGGAAGTGCTGCAGTACACCAAATGCCAGAGTAATCTGATGGAAGTTGGAAACTTTGTTACTATTTCGCATTAGATTCCTTTCCTAGGAGGGCATTTGATCCCAAGAAACAGTTTACACCTTACAAACAGCTTGTGACATTGCCTGTGAATTGTACAAATATCTTCTTCAAAATGTTATTTTTTTAAAACTAGAAATACTAAGACTTAATACAAGCTTTTCCTAGTTTTATTAAGTGTTTTGGACAAGCCCATCTAATATGGCCAAATCCATGGTAAGGTGGTCTTTTAAGTCAAGTGCATCAGCGTGAAACTAGAGTAACACATTTCAACCTATATTTAACCAGTATTTTATCTGCATTACCTCATACATTATTATAGTTCCGCTATCTCCTTGCAGTATTTTAGCAACAACCAAAACCACAATGGGTAATTTTGTTCCATAAAACCTGTGTGTTAACTATGCTTGCTTGACAACGTTAAGTAAACACACTGCATTTAGAAATGCATTACATGCCTAGAGACCAGTTTTCATACATCTAACATACTCTACATAAGTTTCAGAATGACTTTTCCACAGTGCTCTGCAGAAATGCTGCAGCATTAATTATGTTAACACTCATCATATTAAAGTCTGGATCTTTAATATTACTATTACCATTAATACGTGTCTGTTTCCCCTCACAACCAAACCACCTGCAGCATTTCTCTTTCTGCAGCCTAGAAAGTTCTTAACCACAAATCTGCATGTGAAAGTTCACTCTCTAGAATCAGAACAGGCAAGAAAGCAGTGGGCTGTACATGCTTTAATTCAAAGGTCGGGGGGGATTTTGTTTTAAAAGCACACAACACAATCTTCAGCCAGAAACGAGAACTGAGGTGTCATTTATACACTATTTTGAAGACACCCCACACGAACAATATTTGGGTGGCAAAAATTAAACTGCACATTATAAGCCCCTCAGATTCTCAATTCTCAGACCTTCCTTGTCTGCACCTCACCTGTTGGCCTCCAGCTCTGCGTCCCAAGCTCACCCTTTCCAGAGGCTTCTCCTTCCCCTCGCTCAGCCCGAGCCAGGCCCCACGACACGCTCCGCACCCACCTCCTCTCCTCCCTCTGCGGGGCTTCACGGGGAGCACGTTCGGGCGGCTCACGGCTATTTCTGACATTGGAACACGCAGCCAGACCCAACCCAGACCACATCCCCAGCCCACATCCACCTCCCACCCTCGGCCCCAGGCCGCTCCCGGCCCCAGCACCCCCGGTTCCAACCGCTGCCCGGCCCGGCGCTCACAGAACTTACCACAAGAGCCGCCGCTCCCCCTGGGCCGCCCCGAGCCCTGCGGGTGCCGAGCGGGACCCGCTGCAGCCCCGCGCCCGCCCCCGCCCGCAGGAGCCTCGCCCCGACCCCCGGGGGTCTCCACCGACCCCCGCACGGGGCCGGGGCCGGGGTTAGGCCCCGCACGGGCCGCCCGCCGCCCCCCGTGGGGCCCAGCCGCGCTCCGCCGCACGCCCCCCGACAGGCCCGGCTGCCCCGCCGCCCTCACCCCGCGGGCAAGCCCGTTCGCCGCTCCCCCGCCCCGATGTCCCGGAGCCGCGGTGGCTGCGGAGGGAGAGGACGGACGGACGGACACACTCACCCCTCGCCGCCCCGGCCTCCGCCACCGCCCCCGGGCTCCCCTCGCCTCCGTCACGTGCCCGCGCGCCCGCCGCCCGCCTCTCTGCCGCGCGTCGACCCCACCCCCGCCCCACCGCGCTCCGCCCCTCCCATTGGCGGACGGCACGCGCGCCCGCCCCCCTGGCCGCGGGTCCCGCACTCTGATTGGCCGTCGACAACGCCGCTCAGCGGCCGGCCCGCCCCCAAACACGCCCCCAACGGCGCTGCCCTTCGTGGAGCGCTGCTATTGGCTGGTGGCGGTGCAGGAAGTGCTGCGCGATTGGGTGGCTGCGAGGAGGCCGTTGGGGGGTGGGCGGGGTCTCAACGGGTCTGGGTCCAGAGGCGCTGCGGTGGCGGACGGCACGTTGAGGGCGGTAGGGGGCGGTAAGGGGAGGTCGGGGGCGGGGCCAGCACCGCCTCACGCCCCGCCCACCTCCGTCACGGCCCTCACCCGCCTCGCACAACACCCTCCTGTTAAACTGGAAAGCAGTCTTTATGTCTTCTCGTTCTTTAGCTCTTTAAAAAAGGAGGGTTGGGTTTTCCTGCCTATTCAGAAAATTCGGTGTGCCCAGTCTTTTTTTCGCTCAATTACAAGCTGAGGGTTCAATAAAATGGTGAACACGTGCTCCAATGGGTTTGTGACATGGTAGTGCTGCTCAGCAGACCAGAAGCTTTAAGCAGGGCTGTATTTCCAAAATGTGTTTCTAAGAGGTGAAATACTGTTAAACGCTCAACGTTTGTACATCGAACAGGTACAGAAACGCAGCGGAATGCAGGAATAAATGCCCCTGCTGTGCCAAGTGGGATGGAGAGGCTGAAGGAGGTGCTGGGTTTGATGGGATCAAACCACTGTCACAAGATTAAAGTTGAGGTATCCCTGTGTCCCACCACACGTGCAGCCGTGTGGGAGGGCAGGGAATGTGGACCCACGGTGAGGAAAACAGGCTCCTGGTACCCTGTCAGTAACAACTCTTTAAACTTGTCTCTGAGCTGCTCCAGCTGAGAACAGTTCAATGGAAAACTGTGCATGAACCACCCATTTCAAAGTAAACGCCCGTGTGGGCTGCGGGCTGCAGCATGTTCCAGGAGATAGGTATTCTGTAGGAATACTAAATCCAATATTGCTAGGAAGGGCAGGAAAAAGTAAGGAAGAAGAGGGTGGTGTTTTTCCCCTTTGTAAACATAAATCTGTTTTGAGTCGATGCAATGAGTCAGCAGCATAAGTCTCCCCACGGAGAAAATTCCACCGCGTTAGGACAATGCAAGCAGGGCCCCGGCGTTCAGAAATAAGGCTCAGCATAAATGAAATCAGCAAATCCCTGCTTGCACTGAAGTTTGGAATCAAACACATTTTTCCAGAAAGCCACCAAGCTGGCTACTAAACCTCCCTGTTGAGCTGCACCCAGAGGTTAAAGAGAAGGTGCAGACAGACAGGCAGGAAAATAGCCACAGACTATAACAATATAGCAACAGCCACACAAATAGCAGCACAGGAGATACCAAGTACGTTAAATAAGAACCTAAAAACACCACAGAGGAATACTTTTAAGAGTAACAAAGCAATATATTTTAGCAAGCTCCCTCCTCAGTCTAGGCTAAACCCATTTTTCCACCAAATATCTTTCAAGCCCCTCTCTTGAAACACTTTATTAACTCCAACACAACTGCAGGACAGTGTAATATTCCTGCTGCAATCACAGAAACACCAGGAAGTCAAATATACACACACGTCTGTCATGCATGCTTCCCTTTTTTCTCCCACCCTTTCCCAAAAGAGAAGACATTCCTTCCTTTTACAACCTGCTGAATCATGGCACAGGCAGGCAGTCCCGGAGCTGGCTCCTGCCTGTGCTGCTTTGTCATCCAAGGGAACAGAGCAACATAATTAAAAAAAAAAAAAATGGAAACTGCTAAAAGTATATCCTATGCTGGGATTTTCAAGGTGTTTGAACTTAGATAAAAGGAATACAAAACCAACACAAGAGAGAGAGATAATCCAGAAGAAAAACAAAAAAGATGAATAAAGGAAACAGAAGAAACACACACAGAGATTTAACTGCTTTGGCAGCTGAGAAGGTGATATTTTTAGACTCTGGACTGCCAGGGCAGGGATGATGAAAGAAAGAGCATGGCAGATACCACATGGCAAACATGACATTGTCAAGGAAAAACATTTTGGTGTGTTCAGGCTTTACTGAAAGAGATTTGCCTAGTTCTACTGACAAACACCTGGGGAGTGTGCTGATCTCTGGCAGTAAAGTTGGAAAGGCAAAAATCGGTCAGTGTGGTGAGACTGGCAGAGCCTGAATAAGCACAGATCAGAGGTGAGAGGTAATCCTCAGCTTATAAGTGCACTACAGCTTTGAATGATTGCATTTTGGGTAACTTTTCTTGCTGTGAGAGTTACCAGACTGAGAAACCTCCTGGGCTTTCCACTGGTGCTTCCTTAATTCCCTCTCCAAAGAATTCTTCCTTCCTTAATCCCTGCAGGGCATTGCCACATTGCTAGAGCTCCCCTTGCATCTCAAGCACTAGTAGTACATCTTTTCAGACTGCTGTCCTCTGGAAAACTGGCAAGAAGTAGGTGGAAAATCCAACAGGTCAGAGTGGGGGGACGTGAGGGACACCACACCGGCAGAGAGCAGGCAGGCAAGGCAGATGAGCAGCAGGAGAGCACTGACTTTTGCTCTTTCAAACTTTGAACTGCAGGAGGGAAGACAAGCTCTCATCTCTGTACGGGGCAATGTCCACACGCCCTGGTATGCTTTCCATGGAAAACATATTTCTTTACAATGGCATCTCTGGAGAGCATGCCTGAGAAAAGAGTGGGAAAAGATACATGAACATTATCAAAATGGGGGGATGATAAGTGTCTAAAAAGGAAATAATGAAGTCCTGCCATTTTCAGAGCTAATAAACATCAATGTAAGAAGTGTTATAAATTAACTGTAACAAGACGAGGCAGATAAGTATAAAAAAAAAGCCAAAAGAGAAGCAGAAGCAGAACACTCACGGATGGGAGGAGACAGGCAGACACAGTACTGGGGGGGAAGAAGGTAACCCATCCATCTGATACCATTTGCACAAGCTGGAAAGTGTCCCTGTGAAGAGGAATTTTACAGAAAACTTCTGGGACTCAGAAACTCAGAGTTGCCCAAGACAAGACAGTAAGTGTAGGTTTAGTCTGACATAAGGTAGGGAAATCCTGATGGTTACCATGGGTTGTACACAGCTTTCCCAACTCTCTTAGGCATTCCACCAGTTTACTGGGCACCACTTTGTTCCCACTGTGCCCCTTTTCCACCAGTTCTTTCACAGACTGGATGTAGGTTTGCTTAAGAGTAGCCTTCAAGCCAGAACTGTATCCTCCCTGAGGATCTCACACTTGAGGCACTTTTATCTGAGCATGATTGCAACACACCTAACTAAGGAAATGCAGATTACCCTTGAGATTTAAACGTGGCATCCTCTGACCAGCTAAACACTCACCAGCGACAGCAACAGGCTGCCACCAGCTTGGTGTCCTGAGGGCATCAGCAATGCCCAAACCTTTTTGCAAAGGAGAAAATTCTCGATTCCCACAGGTCACTGAGAACGAGGGCACAGAGAGGAGCCATGAGTGTTATTAGTGATGAGGCCAAAAGAGAGACACGGTGCTGAAACAATCTTTCCACTTTAGCTCACTCATTTCAGATCCACTGGAGCTGGTAGTGACTGACAGTAGCTGCTCTCCCCCAGCTGCTCATGGCTCCATGATAATTCCTCTACAGCACTCAAACCTCCCTTGTGAGTCAGTACCGCCTTGCTGGCTCAGGGCTGGTTGTTTGTTTGTTTGGAAGCAGTTGTTTTGCCAAGGAAGCTTTTGCTTGTTTGTTTTGAAGGGAAAAAAAATATTTGCAGTTCTGAATAGTGAAGTTTCCAAACATCTTAAGTTTTGACAGATCGTTTGGGTGTGCTTAATAGCAACTGAAATTCCATTCAAATATACACTATCCTAGGGAGAAAGGAAAGAGGTAAATGGGTATATTATTTATGGGAGAGAGGGGCAGGATAAGGAAGTAAGGAAAGGGAGGAAAGCGAGGGAAGGGAGGGAAAGGAGGGAGGGAGGCAGAGAGCAAAGGAGGGAGGGAGGGAGCATCTTCTTCTCCCATGCCAAAATGTGATTGCTCCAGGGCATGTCAAGGTCCCATGACCAGGATTTTCCAAGAGCCCAACATCCTCACCCCACTCACCCCTTGGCTTCAGGGGACAGGAATTCCTCCAGCCCTGCAGGAGAAGCCAGGCATCTGGGACCAGGTGCAGCCCTGAATAACTGAGCTGGCCCCAGCACAGTGCTCCCTCTCTGCAGCTGCCTGCCTTCCCCACCAAAAAACAGGCAAAATCACATAGAGCTGCTGCATTCCTGACATGCCATGTAAATAGCACAAGGCCACCTCGAACCTCTGGCCTGTCCAAATCCCAATTTACTGGAATCAATAAACAAGGAATTAGTAGCACTTAACCTCTCCAGATGGGCTACTCTCCCATTTGCAATCATCAGCTCCTAGAGCTGAAGAGGCTGAATAACAGAAAACCAACGTTTCAGTCGTTTCAGTGGGTCTTTGTCTGTGTCCGGCCAAAAAACCCTCATCACTCTCTTCTTTGAAGGAAGACAGAAATCCAGATGTGGTCAGTACTTTGCATGCTGTTTTTTGATCCCTATGTTTTACACTTCACTGCTGTTTTCACTTAAATCTTGCATGTGGTTTTACACTGAGCCTGTTTCCTTTATCATACCAGCATGTCACCCTCCATGTGGCTTCCTCCTGTGTGCTCCTGTGGCTGTGCCATGGCTGGTGTTGGACACCTGTCTCAGCTGAAAGGAAATCGGCTGAAAGGAAATCAGCTGAAAGGCATGTGGTTTTTCTCTGCTGGATTCGTAGAACTGGCTTTTTTAGGAGCAGCACAGATGTAGATATGCTTGAACAACTTGTGAAATGGAACCTCTGACACTCAGTGATACTGATGAAGGCAGGTTGGTGCTAAAATACTCCACTATCAGCCACAATGGTCCAGGTGGGACATACGTCCCATTCAGTTGCCCCTGGTATGGAGCATCATCTTCCTGGTGGATGGCCCAGGTGGAAAACTGAGCTTGACAACCTCTTCAATTGCCATCAAGAGCTCTGTAAGTCAGTAACATGCAGGAGGGACTTGCTTCTGAGAAACAACCCTCCCAGGGAAGAGCTCTTCCCAGAAACAGCTCCTTCCCAGTCGTGTGTGAGATGTGAGGAGGAGCACGTGCCCATAGGGAGGGGACACGGCACAGCTGCACTGCAGCCACAGTGGCTGCAACCAGCCAGCAAGGATTTCATGAGCACTCACTGTGTCCCCAATAACCACTGGGTCACGGACTGGAGCTGCAGGGCAGAGGGATTGGCACATTTAGCTCCCTCTCCCAAAACAACAGCAGTGCTGCAGTCCCTGCTCGAGATATTATGCCAGGGGGGCATCCATGCCTGTGCTCGCTCCAGAGGGTTACAGCAGATGACAGCAGTAAGTCTGTGTGTGCTGAGGGTTTATGTCCATCTCTCAGTTACAACATAAATTTATTAATAAACAGGTAAAAATATTTCCCTATAAATGGAAATTACATAAGAGCTGTTTTCTGCCATCAGATTCTAACTAAGCTCACCAATCCACCTCTCTGCCATCACCAGCAGCTCCCCAGGCTGGTCAGAGGTGCTCTCTCCCCACTGCCTTGCCAGTACTGGGTTTGGATCCCTGAACCACAGTGGTCTGTGTTTCCTTCCACTACTTGGGGTGTCTCCTGACCTAACCCCATCTGGCAGGAAGGTGACCTGTGCATTCACAAATAAGTTCTGCCTCAAGGAGCAGCCAGAAGATCTTTAGCACGTTCATCCCAGGCTGGGATCCTTCCCTTTGCAGGCAGGACACCCCTTCCTGCACTGGTAGGGTTGCAGTGCCCACAGCTAAAGCTTCACCAACCTGTGGCAGCTTCTGCATCCCAGCCCCTGGAGACCATCCCCACCTTCCTGTTCTGATGTTTTTATTTTCCTGTCTCATATAGTTATTGCTCAGGAAAAAAAAGGCTGATGCATATTCATGTTCCGAAGAAAATTATAAGAAAATTACTCTCCCTGTAAGCTGGTGTCTCCTGTGCTTTCCCAAGGACAGCAAAGGGGGCTGGACGAGGGGACTCTAAGCAGGCAGGTTACTGAGAGTGGAGAGAAAATCTCCTTCTGCTGTTTCTCCCAGGGGAGGTCCTGCCGAGCACCCGCTGTTCCATCCGCAGCTCCCCGCTGCCGTCTGGTGGCAAAAATGCACTACGGATCTCCCACCCAGCCCGGGGTTCTCCTCCCAAGACGGCGCCAGGCACTCGCACAGGGCGTGTGGTTTAGGGCCCCCGTCTCGCACCCTTCCTGGCCTCGCCTGCCCTCCCCTCCCTGCAGAGCCGCGCTGAAACTCCGCCTCTTTCTGCAGAAAAAGGCTCTATTCTCTGCCAGGAAGGAAGGGGATAAGTAAACCCTATGTTTTGAAGGATCCAACTGTGCCTCTGGGAATGAGACGTGTCTCCAACGCTTCTCAGCAGTAGATCTCAGCTCCTGGCAGCCTTTTGCCAACATCCCCAAGAAGTGCAGGCACTTCTGAGACCCCGGATGCCCAGTGTTAGTTGGAAATGGTGAAGAGATTTCCATCCCCGGCTGCTGGGAGCAAAACAGCTGGGAGTGAGGGGTTAAGGGATTTGCTGCTGCTTGTATTTGTGATAAACATCTCCTAGGAAAGTATTAGTGCTGGGTCTGGAGGTGGTCCCACGGCTGCCTGGCCTCTGGAGCCCAGCAGGAACAAAGGGTGTGCTGAGTACTTTGTCACCATGGAGTGCCCTGGCTGCCAAGCCCTGCTGTGCCCAGGGACGGCAGTGAGTCCTCACAGATGTGGCAGTAGGATGAAGAGCAGGACCATGGCCAGCCCCTGCTTCCAGCCCGTTGTATGAAGCTGTGTGCAGCAAAGGTGACCTTAGCAGGTCCAGCCTGATGATCCTCCTGCATTTTCTTGCATTGCTGTGGCTGGTAAAACCAAAATAACATTACAGTGCTGTGTGCATTCCCTCCCTCGTTTGAGTGGTTACAGAGGAAAATTTCCCTTCATTAACTTGTTGTCAGTCTGAGCCTTTGCCTGAAAGCATCTGGTAATGGGCAGAAGGTGTGGGCTGTGGAGATGTACTGGAGGTTTCTTTCATGGAAATATCTATGTTTATATTGTATCTGACCCAGGAGGTCCCTGAAGTGTAGGGTGAACCTGAGACACAGACTGTGAGGTCCGTGTTATCTTTGTAGACATCTGAAAACCCTTCAGATGGGAAGCCAAGGCTGTCACATCACCTGCAAGTGCCCACAAGATCCCTGAAGCCCTCCTTGGCATCAGACCAAGGGCTCTGCTTTGGAGCTACTTGTTCATGACAAAGTGGAGACAAGGGACCTGATAACTGTATTAACACCAAACATTTCTACCCATCCTGACTCATTCCAAGGGAATAGCAGAGCCTTTCCTGGGCTTACCTGCCGAGTGTGGGCCTCGCTGCCACTACTGTCTGATTAGGGGGGAGTGAAAGGAAATGATGCTTAGAGTTATTTCAGAAATCAAGTACTTTTTTCGAAGCAGATCTAGGCAAGAACATGTCAACCAAAGAGGACTTAAGTGAGAATATGGGATCCACTGGGTTTTCCTCCAGTTCAGAGTAATGCCAATGATCAGCATAGCACACCAAGGGTGTGGGGTTCTTGCTGTTCTTTACTGTCCTGAGCTTAGGTTCACCCCAGTTTTCAGTTCAGCTGACTGGAAAGCTGGAAATTGTAAAAAACCCCTAAACATGGCCATTCTGACAGTGTTTCCGGGGGAAATGGTGAGTCAGGGCCTGAGGAGCAGCACTGTGACTGAGTGCAAGTGCAATAAGTGGTGTAGTATTTTCTGTAGTGATAGGAGATGCAGAAGCTTTCTAATGTAGAAACCCAAGGGAGTGCGGAGGTGGGGATTTATTTCAGAACTCTCTGGCTATTAAAGCAAGCGGAATTTGGGGGATGAGAGGCTTCCTTTGATATATGGGCAGATAGGGAAATGAAGGTAGTCTAGTCAGTCATAGAAATGCTTGGCATGAGAGGGAAAGGAATGGTTAAGGTTACACGAGTGGAACGTGACAACCTTTGCTTTCATTTTCAAGTCAAATAGCTCAGAGTTCGATCTTATCATTCAAGGCTTGAATTAGTCATGTGGTGAGTATCATAACTGAAAGAAATAGATCAAATTATAAAGGCAAGCTGCTACCAAGCTCAGTGAAAACTCAAAAGAATGAGGAGGAATGAAGAGATAGATCCGATTAAGATTAATAAAAACATCAGCTGTGCCTTAGGGAATGTTGGTGTTCTCAAACGCAATTCCAGAGTCAAAAATATCGTCCTTTAGTTTTCCATCAAGAAACTGGGCTGTGTAAGAGCTTGAATTCTTTCAGAGTGTGCTAAGTGTCCAAGATGAAGAGGCTGAGCTGCCACTTTGCTTGCCTGCATATAGAAACTGTGTGTTGTAACTATCTAGTGTCAAACAAACTATCTGATGAGTATCAAACAAGCTCACTATTTTCATTTTATATTTCCAGTTCATTTCTTTCATTGATTCTAAATGTTTCCCCCATTAGACTCTCCTTTTCACAAATGCATTTACATGGAACTGGAATCAGTCACTGACTTACTTTGCACAAGCTCAACATTCGCTTTCTTCATTATTTTAATCTAAGACTTTGTCCTTTGAACAGGTACATTTTTAATCTGCCTGTCAATTCAGTGATGAGAGTCTTTCCTTTTGTTTCTGCTGGACAACCTTCATCCAAGGTAAAAGTGGGATGAGCTGTGAGCTTTCTGCAATTCTAGATAGATTTTTGTTAGAGGATGTTTTCTGGTACCTTTTTACAGGGCAGCAAAAAGGATCAGAGATCCTCCTCTCTTTATGAATATAAAGATGTAAATCTGAGGCAAACTCAAAAATTTCCAGATGAAATTTGACATGAAATATGTTTCTAATTGTTTACTAAGTTTTTTAAACTGATTAAAGAACAAGGTCTGCTTTACAGCTCTTCACAGATTTTTATATATATGTGTGTGTGTATGTGTATTTATATATTAAAAATCTGTATCTCTATAATAAAAGAATATATTTAAGAAAATATACATAATAAAAAGTCTATCTGTATATAGCTGGTTGAGAAACCCTATATTTAGGGTTAAGAATATCACTCCTATAAGAAATGTTAAATATTGACAGGGTTGATCATTAGAGGACTTAGGGAGGAACTTGAATTGATTTTCACTAGAATAAAAAAGTGTTCTGCAGATAGTAGCTGACCAGGTTAATCTATTGTAAATATTGCACCTCTGAAAATTATAGGTGGAGATTTTTCTGCTTGTTTAATAACCAAACACTGGTCCCTGATAAGTCCTGTACCACTGGACTGGATCCATTCTGGATCTCTGCAGGTGCTGAGTGAAAGCATTAAATTGCAATGTAAAAGGGCGATGACCAGCACTGTATCAGGGCTTTCAAATACCAAAGATCAGGCTCCTGTGTGCTGTGCTCAACTTGTTTTGCCACACCAGACCCCCGATAAAAGCCTGCTCCAATCCTGCAGAGGTAGGAGGCAGGGACTGCTGTCCTGAAGGCTGGAGCCTGTGTAGACAGGAGGCATCGAGCACTGACTTGGGCATTGAGAATTTTCTTAATGGAATTGCTGCCATCAAGACATGTAAAGTTATTAGGCAGCATCCCAGTCCTGTGCAGCATGGAGCAGATAGATGGATGCTAGAAAATGGGTTTTCTTAAGTGTGATGCAACAGGCAGTGGGATCCTCATCCCAGCACTGTCTGTCTCACTTGTCGCCCTCACAGGCACAAATCAAAACCACTATGTCTACATGGTTTGAGGACAACGTATTGAGAGTGTGGTGGCTTGTGAAGGATTTGTCTCACTAAGAAAGTCTTCCATTGAATACCCCTTGCTGTAAGAGGGCAGTGGAATTATGATGGGAAACTGGAAGTGGTGCAAGACTTCTTGTGTAAAGGCTACAAGAAATCCTTGAATTACAGTAGGTTCTGTCTGCCTTCTTCCCCAGCAGAGCTCCAGGGTGCTGGTAGAACAGCTCTAATCAGGAGCTCATAAACTGCCCAGTGTCACTCAAAGAACCCTCATCTTGTCAGACTTACAGACACTGTCCATCCTTCTTCCAGGCTTTAGGAGGCAGAAGTAAGATCACTTAAATTGCCATTTCAGCCTCCCCGTGGTTAAAAGCAAGGGTGTGCAGGCAAGTCTGGTGTTTAGAACTGTTCTGGTCATTGGATTCTTTTACACAATTGTATCATGCAACCATTTCACACCCTAAAAATAAACCCAGGTGGTTTTAAAGCAAGTCCTTTGTCCCAGTGTGGGATTGGTCACTGCTTTGTGACTGCTGAGAGGTGGTTTCTTACGTTTGGCCAAAGATCCATGTTCTTGACACTTCTCAAAGGCCTTCAGGAAGAGTAAGATTTTCTAACCTACAGCCTGTCTGTCTGTCTGTCTGTCTGTCTGTCTGTCTGTCCTGGCTTCCCATGAAACAGCTCCTCACTGCCTGCCTCTGTGGGCCAGCACCCTGATAGCTGGGGAAGCTGAAGTCACTCAGAAGGTACTGGAAGAAGACTGGTGCTCGGATGGGGCTTGGTCCCAGTGGTGCCTCTGGAACTGCTCTTAGCCTGGCTTTGCAACCCAGAGCTGGGACAGAGAGGGAAAGGCTCAGAAAGAGTCTTCGCTTCTGGTACCTTAAATAGTGCCCCCTGACTTGAGATAGGGTAGGAGTTATCTGCCCTTACTGGAGGACAGCATGGCTGGGGCAGCATCACACAGCGACTGGGCTCCATGTGAGGCCAGAGGAGTCACACTCCTGTGCATCTCTCCCCAGGGACCGTCCCCAGCCCAGCTCTCCCTGCAGCTGCCACTACTGTCGAGTACTCACAGATGAGCTTGACCTTGGCCAGGCTCTGACTCGCAAATGCTACAACAAATGATGGCCAGTAACCAGAAACCCATCTGCTCCCACACCCATATCTTGACCTTGAGACCCTTGGTCTGTCTCCCTGGTCCTGTGCCAGCAGGAGATGTGGGGGCTGGCTCTGTTTCATTTCTCCTTTGGAGATGGGAGAAGGAACACAGCCTGTTTGTGTTCCTCTGGACTCAGTGATTTATGTGACCTGGGCAGCCTCTTCACTCTGCTTACACTGCACTTGCAGCCTCACAGTGTGTGTGCCCCTCGCTGGCACCATCCCCAGTACTGGGGCTCTGCTCCCTGCCCAGCACGTCACTCAGGGAATCTTCTGGGGGCATGACAGTGGAAGAATTAAAAGAAAAACAGTCCCAATGGTGGCCTGCTCTCATCTGCAGCATTTGCCTTTGGTTCATTCCAAAGATACATTTCAAAACTTTTTGACACCTCTGACGTCAGAGGAGCTCTACAGAAACATCCGCCTGTTTCCCAACACATCCAGCTGTGCTGCCTCCAGCGCCTTCTGCCCTTGCATGAGCTCCTCCGTGGGTGTCATCCCTCATCCCATGCTGATGGCTGGACACTCTGTGGTCTCACCCTCCGTGTTTGTCCAGCTGAGCTATGGTCCAGGGTTATGAACAGGGTGACACAAGGCAGGACGCTCAGCAGGACTCAGGTTCCACTGGGTGCAGTGCAGTCCTGCAGCACTAAGCAAGGAGAGAAGAGCAGCTCCATGAGGACCTACTGCAGACCTCCCTCCAAATCACCTCCTTTCCCTTAACCCCATGTGGGGCAGGACTTTGGTGTGAGAAGTCACCATAAGACCACTGCCCTTCTGATTGCCCCATCCCTGCAGATATGACCTTACACAGCAACACCTCCCCACTTCAGGTCAATTCCCCTGACCCTTTCTCTGTGTCTGGAAAGCCAAGGGTCTCTCCTTCACAGGACACCTACCAGGAACTCCAATCTCCTCCCTGGAAAATGTTTCCTTAGAGCTGCCTGCACTCTGCCCCTCTCCAATGCCCTGCCCAGTGCTCCCTCATAACCAGGTAGGGCTGGCCAGCATCTGGCTTTCTGTACAAACAAGATAGAAAAGCTAAATAGTTCTATTTCTTCACCCCTATAATTTAGAAAAAGAGAAGCTGTGCTCCATGACCCCTCTTCAGACTTTGATATATTTTGATGTACTCTGTAGCCTTGTAATTTTCCCCCACATCATTATAAGATAATACTAAGTGTGTGTTAACATAAGAGCTGCCAAAGATGTTTGAAAGGCTTGTTTGTCCCTCTGCAAAGGGAAATCCTCCCCCTCCCTGCCACATGCACTTATCGCTCCAGAGATTTATTCTTCTTCGAACTACTCAGAAGTGCAGTTGCCTTTCTTGCATTGTTCTGTTATGTTTATTTGCTATTTCTGACATTCTGCTGAACAGGGAGTAGGAAAATTGGCAAAACATATGAAGAAGACTTTCCTTGTGTGACAATAACACAAGGCAGGGCAAGAGAGGGATTTAATTAATATTTTTAACAGATGTTGATCATAAAAGAAGGACTATTATTCATTTGCATCTATCAGTGCTTTTGATGACGGTTTAAGTGGAGAATTTTGACATTGCTTTTGTACTGATGTGCCCTCCAGTCAGACTTAATATGCACACAGAAAAAGCTCACCAAACTCCAGTAGAAGAAAGCTTTAAAAATAAATTTCTCCAAACTATCCCTAACTTAATGAGTACATATACTCATTTATGTAGTTTTTCAAAGACTCAGCTTTTCATCTTGCTTTTTGGAAAATTACTTTCAATGTTTTTCCTGTTTAAAGTGAATTTTTTCACCTTTACTGGGATGAGAAGCTCTGTAAGTAGGTACTTGGCAGTGGTCCTGCTCCATGTAGTAACATTCAAGCTGTCCAGGGATTGGCTTAGCCCTTAGAAATTTTGCTATAACTAAATATTTGAGAACATTTATATGACGTCTTTGATATGCCACAGATATATAAATATCAGGAATATCTGTCTGAAATCAGTGTGGATAAACAGCCTAAGGCACATCTCTGATACACACCGAGTTTGTATTCCAAGGGATAAGTCCCATAATGCCAGCCAGGATGTTGGTGGCAAAACCAACCACCTGCTCTTTTACTTTGTGAAAGGAGGGGCCTCCGTATAGATGCACATCTTAGGGAGGCGTGGTAATTCTTGTCATGCCAAATTTTTATGGTTATTTCAAAATGCAAAACCCAGGAAACATCTCAAGTCTCTCAGGAGATCTGAGCCAGCTTGCACCTTGCTGGGAGCCCTGGTGGGAACTGCAGAGCAGCAGCTGTCCCCACTTCCTGGGAACGTGCAGTCAGCTGTGTCTTCCTAAGGGGTGATATAATGAATTGGCTTTTTCTCGCTATGTTTTGAGCCTGTCCTTCCTCTTACAGCTGTAAAAGCCAAGAATTCTAGGAAAATCTCAACACGTGTTGGTCTGAGTTAACAGAAGCCTTCCTGGGTGTTGGGGAGGTCAGGAGAGCACGTCCCCAACCCCACCACCCTACCCTGAGGAGCTGTTACTTGAAATGGACTGAGTTGCTTGGGGCTGAGGACTCTTTATCTCTCTTAAACTAGAAAAACACTTCCTGTGAGAAGAAATTCTTTTCAATGAACCCTCCCATCTTTTTTTCTATGTGCTGTTAGAAGGACAGTAATTATTCTTGCAAGCAGTTCCACAGTCACAGATCTGGATGTACTCAGTGGCTGCGAAAGAATTCGAAGGGAAAGGAAGCATAAGTACGACCTAGATTAGAAAATACTTCCATATTTGTACAATACGACTGGAAGGACGAGGCGCTTTCATGCTTCGGAGCTGAAGGGTAAGTTGCCCATCTGCAAAATGTTCCCCCTTCCAGCGTCAGGAAGCTCTTGGGCCATTGTACGTTCCTGAAATACATTTCTAGGGGATGTTACTGCAAGTGACAGTGCTGGACTCAGCACTGCTGGCTTCTCCTTGCTCTGCTGCTCCGGGAGAGTAACGGGTACTGCAAACTCTGTGGATGTTTAAAACTCCTCTAAGCCTTTTGTGTTGACCATTTTTCTTCCCAAGGTTTTTTTTTAATCCCTGTTGGTGTTGCAGTCCAGCTCACAGTGTTTCCCTACTGTAGTAATTAATGAGGAGCAGAAGGGATTATTGGCTGCAGGAAGAGGAGGCATAAGCGACCATGGGAATAGAGAAATGCCTCCAGTGACGACTCAGTGGGAGGTGCAAGGACTTTGGTCCACACCAGTCCAGCCTCCCTGTGACAGGGCCATGTTCACACAGCGTAACTTGGAGTGCAGAGCTGGGAAGTAGGAGACAATGTTTCAGTAGCTCTTGCTCAGAAAATCCACCCCAAGGTGCACCTGGGACTTCGGGACTTGCCTTTGCTTAGGAGGAAATTCGGCTGTGTCAGCCTCGGTAGGTGAGGTTTTGTGATGTGCTGTTGTCTGCAGGGTGCTGAGGCTGTCCAACAGTGACAGTCCCCCCCTTGAAGGGCATTTGGCCCTGGGAGGAGGGTACTTGTTCAGGAGGTTTGCCTGTTCTTGCAAACACCAAGTGCGAATGGAAAATAAGCAAGTTGTGATGGTGACAACGAGGGACAAGAAAAACGTGCCCTTCGGGAGATTAAAACCAGCTTGAAAAATTATGCGTACAAGGGAGGGAGGAGGAGGGGAAAGACATCTGTGCTTGTTTACTCATTCATATTTCTGCTGACCTTTATTATACTTAGACTATGTTAGATGATGATAGTAGAAGTATTTTGTGTCTAATGACGATCTGGAGGGTGGGTGTGTTCTGTGTCACCTGTACAGCTCCTCCTGGCTCAAATTCCCTTACACTCCACTGTCATCTCATGGAGGTGTAAGCTCAGGTCTTTTTAGTTCAGTTGTTTTGCTTTATATTTTCTTTTGCTAGTGGGCTGTGATCGGACAGGAGCAGAGGGAAATCAAACATTATTAAGCACTGAGACCTTTTCCCCTTTTTGAGCTAACACACAGGAGTTCTTAATTTCTTTGACAACTAAATGGAAGAAAACACAACGTTCCTCATATTTCTGAACAGCCACTGGAATGAAAAAGGTTCAATTCTGAGATGAAAGAATTAATCTTAGAGCTGGTGTATGAAAAACAGTGTGGGATGTGTTTGATATTTGGAGCAACACTAAGTTGGGACATTGTTATAGCCATTTCGGGTGCCTTTATAACACACAGAGAGGCAGAAAACCAGAACCAGCATGGTGCTTCTTAGAAAGTCTATCAAGGACATCAGGCATACAATGTAATTCCTGTAACCTGCTTTAATATAATTTTCTGTAATAGTGGTGTTCAACGATCACTTTGCCTTAACCTGCTTTCCTTTTTCCCTGGTCTGATGGGAGAATTCTTCGAATGAAGGGAGAGGAAGGAAACAAAGCTGGCTGTCCCTGCAGCTCAGGGCCGTGTCAGCTTTGTGCTGTTAGAAGGGAATTATCTAAGTGGGCGTCTCCTGACATGTGAAAACAACATTTTCCTTTTGCTATATCCTAATGAATTCCGCAGGTTTTTCCCCACACAAAACTCTCTCTGGTGCTTACAGGGAGAGTTCATTGGGCTGAGGATTGATCAGAAGCCTTAAATGCACAGCTCCCAGTCTTTCCAGTACGAGGGCCGGCTCTGAAGCCCTCTGGGTGTCTGACAGTCGTTCTGCAGGACCCATCCCCAAACAAAGTGTCACTGTGCAGGACAGATCTAGGGATTTTTATATTTTATCATGTCCTGTCTTACCCTTGCAGGGGGTTTTTCACGCAGGGGTTTTATTCGACGCTGTCTCAGCACTGTGCCCATAAGTCGTTCTCCGTGCCCAACACGTGCTATGCAGAGTCTGTGTAGGGATATGTACACAGGGATATGTACCTTGGAACACTGCCTGTCCTGGTGCTCTGGTGAGGCACAACAGCCCAGTTGGTTTCTCATGCAACATCAAAGAGAGGGATGTGCCTTGGCTTGCATTTTAAAGCAGATGCCCCTGGGGGAGCAGATCACTGGCCCTTTGAAATTTGTCCATCCATTCAGCTCCCAGTTCCCTTATCTCTGCTCTCTGCTTTTCCACTTCTGTCATAACTCATTCTGGGAAAAGGGGGGCAGGAACGGAAATACTCCTTTAGACCTGTCTCCACTCATTTCCATTTCAGGCAAGTCAGACTCCTCCTGGGTGTGAGTACCACAGACTAAATCTTCCCTTTGTTTGTTAAAGTAGAGCAAACCTATGCTGCCAGCTACCACAGCCAACTGCCACATCAGCAAAGACTAAACCTGGTCAGAGGAGCTTCTAAGCAAGAAATCACATTTTCTAGGGTTTGGAAGAGTCAGTATGTTGGATCAGATTCATCTGCTCGCTGCTGTGACAGTCCTGGGTGTCCTGGAGCAAGGTAGGGACCATCACATGCACATGCTCAAATACTTGCTGGGTCAATCTACTGCAACTCCACTGATTTTCTTTCATTTTCATATTTAAAGTCTGCTGTTGCACTGGCACTTTGCTGCTTTTCAGACAGTAAACTGATATCTTGTTTGGGTTTTGGAAAGTATTCAGTCAAATGAGTGCCTGGGAAGCCCTTCCTCTGCAATGGCCTGCCTCCTTCATTCGGGAATTTCTTGGTTGATCTACAGGCACGTAGAATTTCTTTCACTGGGTTTACAGCAGTTCCTGAAGTGTGTGTAGATACGAGCATACAAAGAGCTCTGCAGTGTGGAAATGTGGAAGGAGGGGCTGTGATGGGTCACACGGAACCACCCAGCCGTGGGTCCACATTGCATGACAATTTAATCCTGTGCCCGGGTGACTTATCTGTGGTATCAGTTCTGTCCCTCCTCAGTCAGTACTTGGAAAGAGGAAAAAACTAGAAGATTGAAAAGAAAATTGTGAGTAACAAAGTGCATCAGAATTGTGTAACAGTTTCTATGGAACTGAGGATATCTTAATTACACAGGAGAGAAAGCAGATAACACCAGTGATACATGATTGCATACTCCTCACTTCACTGTTGCACTGGGTCATTCCCTTTCTATACCTAAAAGGCATCTGGGATTTTACTCTTTCTCTGCTATGATGGGTTGTGGGGTCAGGAGGAGCCTGCAGATCTTCTTCCCTGATGTCTGACCATCTCCTGGCCCCACTGTGCCCAGCCACAGGACTGACCACGGCTACTTTTCTCTCTTTTGCTGCAGCCTACTTCTTCCTCCAGGTGATCTATGCTAGGAGGTTGTTTGGCATTTCACCTCCAAAGACCTCAGGCCCACCTGAATTTGAGAGGGTCTTTCGAGCACAGTAAGAACCCCCTTCTACGTGGTGTTTGCCAGATCTCATGTGTAATGGCACTGCCTTTCCCCCGCTTTGCCATTCCTTTCTCAGGACTGTAATTCAGCAGTTACTCACCTCCCTCGGGGTTAATTAGTGGGTTGAAGAGCCAACATCAAGACTGGACTGGCTCTCAAGTCCTAAACCAGCCCTTGCTGATAGAAATCACGTAGGAATCTGCTGTACAGTGAAGGGCTACTAAAGACAGCCCTTGGTGCATGAGACTTTGGCTGGTTTTAGCCAAGTGGTGTCCAAACCTCAGGCAGCTTCAGCCCTGCTCTGAATCCTGCTCACTGGGAAGGACAAGCTCCCAAAAAGATCTCATTGGGTCTGGGATGGAGATGTGGGGATTGTGGTGCCACTATCCATCATCTCTGCCTGACTTCTGTTCTAGGGCTGCGGTGGGGAGGGAGGCAGAAAGAGAGGAGCTTCCACTTTTGCTGGAAAACAAGCAACTGGGCAGCAGGAGCAGGATCCCCTCAGCCACCCCTTTCTCTGCTCCTTCACCAGCCTAAAGTCAGCCTCATCCAGCATCTTTTGGCCCTATTTTGTCTTCAGGAGGATGGGGCATGGTGTATGAGCAACCCAAACAGCCATGTGCTCCCTCCCACTCCTGCATGAAGCCAAGCTGCTCTGGCCTTACCTGCTTGAGGGGCAGATCTTCCCTGCAGCTCTTCCCTGGGGCTTTGGGACATTGATAGAAGGGTTTGGGTTGTGGCACTTGGTAAGGGGGATTGGGGGTGGTTCACAAAGCCTTTCTGTGCACAGTCTGACCTGGGCATCTTTTGTTTAATTTTTTGTGCCCTGGAAACCCAGTTCCTTCCACTGTTTAACTGCTGTGAATAAAGCTGGGACAGGAACTGTGGAGAAAGGTGCCAGCCTGGAGGCTTCTTATGGCAACATCTCTAAAAAACAATAGCCTCCAGCATCTGGAAACTGCTAGGGGAAACAAGAAAGGAAGAGCTTCCTTCTTTCCCTTGTTTATGACCTTCCTCTTTCCTGCCAGGGTGAACTCCTCTGAGTATTTTCCCATTTTCCTGGCACTTCTGTGGCAAGCTGGACTCTTCTTCCATCAAGGTGAGAATATCCCATTACCTGGTTTGTCACTGGATCTGTTCCCCTGAGTACTGGCTCAGTCCTCAGGTCCTGCTCACCTTCTGAACAATAAATTAAGCAGTAATTCTGTCTCTGAGGGAGGGTAAAGCCAGAGGACACAGAATCTCTATTCCTTCACTTGGGGCTACCTCTGCAGTTCCAAGTGGCTCCAAAAAGCTTTTGGAGCTAGTGACTGTGATCTCTCTTAACCACAGGTCTGGCTGCAGCCTTGGGTCTGCTCTATCTCTACTCCCGCTACTGCTACTTTACAGGATACAGGGCATCCTCTTCAGAAAGGTAAACACCTCTGCTAGAGCCTGGAGTGCCTGGTAACCCCTGGGGAATTGTATTTGGGAACATAATGTGCTTTGGGGAAGCTCAGGACTCCCGGATGCTTCTCTTCGGGGTTCCTGCATGGCTCAGCCCTGTCTGTGAATGCGTAATGAGGGCATGGATGCAGGGCTGGGGGCAGCTACACACATACGGGGCAGGGCTGGAGCTGCACCGAGCCCTTTCAGGGTGTGCTCCCTGGAGGCAGGAGCAGGGCATGACACCCTACAGAGGGGACAGGGGACAGCCAGGGGCTGCCTTCCCACCCCACTTTTGCCGAGAGGAAGGGACCATTCCCGGGCGGGATACTCGGTCTCAGCAGGCTGCCTCTCTCCCACCAGGCTCGCCCCGATATACTTTTCCACTGGAGTTCTCTGGATTCTCGTTGGAGCCTCAGCCCTGGGTATCCTGCATTCCTTGCTCTCTCACTACGTGGGGCTGAACGTCCTCCAACTTCTCACAGCTTGACCCAGTCCTCTGCCCCTCATCAGTGTGCTCACCTTGGAGTTCTGCTCCCTCCTGCACTCCGTTAGAGACTGGCTGCAACTCACACAGCCCCCAGCAACAAATCCAGCCTCATCTGAGCTTTTATCACCTCCCTTCTCGCTGCCCAGCACCAGCACGAACTGCTGAGCTCTTCAGGAGGTATTTTTCCCCACGGCACTTTTGTGTGCCAAGTGCTCCATATCTGGCAGCTCCGTCATGCGAAACAGCAACGATCCAAAACAAGGAGAGTTTTAGGAAAGCTGGACACGTAAAACCAAACTCTTCTCAGTCTGAGTTTCCCAGTAAGCTTCCCCAGGGAATTGCCATGTGCTCCCTGTTCTCCAGCAGCCCTGCCTTCAGCCAGGGCACTGAACACGGGTTCATGCCAGTTTTCCGAGGCCCACACCTATTAAAGGCATTTGTTTGGAATCCAGTGTGGGCTGCAGCATAACAAAAGAGGTGAGGGGTAAACAGGAGCAGCCACCAACATGTTGTGCAAAGGTCTGTCAGAGCCTTCATGCTGCTTATCAGCCATTGCCTATCAGACTGCACAAACTCATCACTACTGCGTGTGTGACCTCCAACACTGCTTGGCAATGAGGTGCACAATTAAAAAGTCACTGAACTTGCTGTTCTAGGTGTCTCTTTGTGAGTCTGCAGCTAGCAGGGAACAGCAACATGAGTGTTTGAATGCGAGGTGGCTGCCTTGGTTTCCCTGATGCGCAGTCCAACACAGCCTGCAACCTTCTGTGCCATGGGAGGAGAGTTCTGAGGAGGGAGAAGCTGATTTTTGGAGATACTGAGCTCACCAATTGGGTGCTGAGCCGCTCAGCACCAAGAAATGTTTTCCGCTGGGTGGTTTGCATGGTGCTCAAGTCTTACCTGCATCAGGAAGGGCTGGATTTTCACAGGAGTCCACCATTCACAGCACTGATGCTTTTGGCCATTGGTGCATTTGGTGCCCTCCTGTTAGTGACACAGCTCAGGAAACACCAGCAGTGCTCCCTGTGTCGTCACAGGGGGAATTCACACCAAACCCAGAGAGCAAAAATAACTGCATGAGCATGCTGCCAGTCTAACCACACTGTAAAGCCTGCTGGTCACCCCTCCCTTCACCAGCAGCAGGCATGTCTATACTGTAAGAACAAAAGGCACGGGGTTTTTTGAGGAAGTGATTAATTCTTCACATTGTTTCATTTCCTTCCCTGCATTTTAAATTGGCTTACCCAGCAAAACCCCCAGTCTATTTTGCTTTTGGGCTCTCCTGCCTTGGAGTCCTGGCACTGCGTTGAGGCTGGCAAACACTGCAGGGGAAGGCTTAAAGCCAGACAAAAATAACTGTACAACACTTGTCTCTACAAAGTTTTTGGTGCAGCGCAGCCCCATCCTCACAGGAACCCCCGAGTGTCACAGTGAGATAAACAACAACTTTTTTCCTGGCATCTTTGGTGACACACTTCCAAAAAGGTTGAGCATAGTTTAACCCTTAGCAAGGTCTGGGGCTAGCAAGGGAGGGACAGACAAACCACCTGCCCCCAGGGAGATTTCACTTAGCCTTTACATTAACAGGTCCCACCATCTCCTGAAGTTGATCCCCAGTCTTCACCTTTTTACCAGTAGGAGTCACCTCCCAGAGGGTTAATACAGAAGGACCAGCCCCAGCTACTGGTGCAGGTCGTGACTCTATGTCAAAACCCCGCTGTTTGGGGTTAGGCCAAGTGGGTGCTCAATGGTTCTGCAAACACAACCTCTGTCTTTTATGCTACAACCAATTTTCTATGCCCACTGTATCAACCTGGAGCCAGTACCCACCTCAGCCCCGCTTGTGTCCACTCCGTGTGTGACAGAGCTGCAGAATGACTCAGAGGAGGGAAATTAATGATTCAGCAGTGAGTCGTAGCCAGCTTCTCCCCTTGGATTCACAGAAGACCATTAAAAATCCTGTCATGTCGCAGTCAGGCTCTGGCCTTGGTATCTGCCATCGCTAGTTCTGCCACAGAAAACCTGCCAGGCACATCACTGGCTCTTCAAGCCACTGTCAGAGGGGCCATCTCAGGTGCCCTGAGCAGAAGGAAAGCTGCTCTCCTCCACTAGGGCTGCTGTCATTGCTCTGCTGCTTCATCAAAGAAAACGGCTTTCACTGGTCCATGGTTCAACCATGCAGGCCACGCTTTTGGGATTTACCCAGTTCACAGTCTGCTGCCCAGCACGGTGTGCTGGTGCTCTGTGGCACCAGTTTGCCCACCTGCATCTGCTGCAGAGGTGCTGAGGGGCCAGTGGGCTGGCAGGGGCTGTGCTGGGGGGCTGCCCCTGCCACCCCGGGCCACCGTCCCGCTGGTGTGAAGGCCACCCCATGAGCTCCAGTTTAAGGGTGATCCAATCGCCAGCGGTGCTGCTGCACAGCCCATGTCCAGCACCAAGGGTGAGGGTGCCCCCGCTGCCCCGCGATGGGGGCCAGACCCGCGCAGCCAGACCCGCTCCCGCCCGTGTTTGTGTCCCCGCTCTCCCCGGGATTCCTGTCCCCGCTCCCCCCGGGATTCGTGTCCCCGCTCCCCCGTGGGGTTTTATGTTCCCACTCCCTCCGGGATTCGTATCCCAGCTCTCCCCCGGGGTTCATGTCACCACTCCCCCCTGGGATTTGTGTCCCCGCTCCGGCCGCCCCGGCCCCGCCGCTTCCTCCCGGAGCCGGGAGAGGGCGCTGGTGCCCCGCGGCTGCTGTGGCGGGCGGGGGGTCCGGGGGTGCCCCGGAGGTCCGGGGGGTCCAAGAGAAGCGGCCACCGGCGGCTCCGGGCCCGCCGCCCGTGCCGGGGCTCCTCCGGCCGCACCTGAGACATGCCCGGGGCAGCGCTCCCCGGGCAGCCGGCACGGCCGCTGGCACTTAGGCACGACCCGCCTGCTTCGAGCTTGAACCGTGCTGGACCAGGCTCTGGCATTAAGGCTATTGGATTGGGGGAGTCCTGGAGCCTCGCAAGAATCTCCTGGAGACGCTTTCGACACGCATAAAGAGCCCCTGCAAGCGCCGCGCGGATTCCCGAGCTCCTTCCTGCTTCCTTCCCTTACGGCTGCCAGTTCATTGTCAGCAATAGGGGAGAGCAAAAGGTTTGGCGTGAGGTATTTGGAAGCAAATCCACCCTGATAGTGCCACAGGCTCCCAGGAGAAGCAACGAGCCGGATGGGAGGCCGGTAGAGAGCAAAGGAAACCCGCAGAACCAGCGAGAACTGTTTTTTTATCACGAGAAGCGCAGAGGCTGAACTTGTAAACAACTCTCCGTCCCCGTGGGGCTGCTTGCCACGCGAGGGGCGGTGAAGGCACAGCATTCCATCCGGGCTCCCGGCAAGTCTTTTGTATCCCGGTGCAGAAGCTTGTAGCTTATTATCTTGAAAACTTCAAGGGCGCCCGCGTGTACTTTCCTACCCGTGACGTGTGGCCGGTGCCGGATAAGTGCACAGACAGGTCTGGTGCGGGCAGCAGCAGGTTTGCACGTGGCCACCAGCTCCGAGATACTGTGCCCTGGGACCTGGGAAAAAAGCACCCGAGCCCATGGAAGAGCTTCCCAGTCCCTCCGTAGCACGGTGTGGTGGAATAGGTGGAAGACACCCTGGAATTTCCATGGGAAACAGCACTGCTGACTTTCTTAAGGGAGGGAGGTGTTTGGGAGGGGAACTCCCGTGAGGCTGGGAATGGAGGGTGCAGCTGGTGGCCCTGGCTTTGTGGCACTGGCATGTCACCCAGGTTTCCATAGCACCAGCATCCATAACACGGGGCCAAGGGGAGGGAGAGAAGTAGGTCAGACAGGGCTAACAATACCCAGACGTGTCTATCTACGGCTCAGCCTGATCCAGGAAAGGGGGTGAAAGGGACAAGAAAGGAAGAGAAAAAGGGGGGGGGGGAAGGAAAATACAAAGTATCCACAGTTTGAGCAATGCATTTCTTTTCCTCAGAAAAGTAAGGACCTTTTAAAGCCACCTTTGTGTATGAGCGCTGAGCAACCGAGACTAGCACCCACCTCCTGCCCATCTGACAACAGACTACAAGGGAATTCAAATGCTAATTTGGAGCCAGGCTTCTCAATGGGCCTTTATTTCTGCAGCAGCACCAGGATCAGAGCTCTGGGGAGGCAGCCGGCTGGAACTGTGAGGATGCAGACTCCAGAGAGGGACTGTGGGACACTTTCCTTTCCCCTCTCCATTCCTCACCCTCACTTTGTTACCCCTTGTCTTAGTTTTACTTGTTTACATGCAAGTGACTTCAAGGGCAAGGAAAAAGAAAGGCCAGCACAGAGGAGTTGTTCAAGTGCAATACCCTCGGTAGTGACCCATTTTATGTGCTGAGTCTGCAGAGGCCTTGCCGTCAATGTCACAGCATTTTGGGGGCTGCATGTTTACAATACAGTCGTTTTGAGCTCTGTATCCATCAATGCCAAAACTAGGGAGAACACTATGGGCAGTAAGATCCAGAAGCCTGTTGATCCAAGTAGACACACGGACACACAGATCTGCTGGGGATGTAACAGACCAATATAAGAGGAAGGAGTGCTTTGCTCAGGGGGAACTGGGAGGTGGAAGTGCAAGAGCACAACCCTTGCTGGAGAGACTGAGAGGGACTGGGGTGGCTGTGGCTGACCCGTGTCATACCTGCGGTTTGAGAGTGCTGTGTTTGGCTCAAACACCTTCATGGAGGAGCCACAGTGGTGGATGGAGCACAGGGTGTTTCAGACAGGCCAGTGAGAGCAGGCCCATCACCTGCAGGCAAGATTGCCCTTCACATTAACCACAGGCCACAGCCCTGTGCAGTAAAAAACATTCCTGCATTTGATAGTGGGGTAAAATCTAAGCAAAACCAAAGCTATCTGCCACTTTGTTAGCAGGCTGGGAGGAAAATCCACACCTTGAGGATACAATTTGCCTCATCCTCATCAGTTTTCTACTTCCCAGCAATTACCACTTGTAGGAGAGCACCAAGAATTCACCTTTCCCCGGGTAAGGGCAGAACCACAGTATATATAAGGTGAACAGGCCTCAACACGCCCCTTTGAGAATGCCCTCCCTCCAGAGGAAAACTCCCACTCCTGCTGTGGTAGCTTAGGGAAGAGCATGCCCAGCTCCAGCCCCCACCGATGCTGTACCAGACTCTGTGTTCAGGGACTAAAGGTGAAATTCAGGTAGGGAGAGCAAAAGGATCAGCACTCAGGAGGACTCACAGAGCACTTGTGGAGTGAGAGAATAAAAGATCAGTGCCTGAGCATGTGCATCAGCCACATTGCTTTGACGTTACACTGCTTGACAAGAGAAAGCTGGATGACCTAAGGCAACATTGCCTGCAAGGAGTGGAAGTCAGGGATCATCATGCCAGCGAGGATGAAAACAGTGAGCTGCTGTGGTCAGTGCTTCTGAGCCTGCAGTTGGTGAGGGGCTAAAATAGGCTGTATTTCATGGATGTGGGTGGCCAAGATAACGAGAGCTCCGGACTGTTGTCTGCCCTGATACAGCTCCCAACAGCACACTCTCACGACACTGGACTGAGTCACCCCAACATGAAGTATTTACAGCTTTGCAGCTCTCCTGGGAGGGTGTGAGGAAATGCAGGCAAGGCTTGTTGGGAGGGATGGGAATGGCCACTTGCCCACCACTCCCCTTGTCAGCACACGGATTGAACTGCCAAGGAGCTGTGAATGTTCTGCCTGAGTGAAGAAACCTTTCCCGGGAGCAGCCTGATGAGCTCAGCACGGAGCTGCACGGCCAGATGGCTCCTGGGCCAGAGCTGACTCACGGCCACACAGCTCAGGCAGGCAAAACACCCCGGTACCTGCAGGAGTCACCGCAGCACTGCTGCACCCGCGCTCGCAGCCAGGCAGCCCCATCGGGAGGAACCAAAGGTGTCCTGCCAAGTGCCATAATTACAATGTTGCAGAACCGAAACGGTGACGGGCCCGAGTTACAGGAACAAGCAGAAAAGCACCAGCCTGGTGAACTCCCAACCCAGCCCCGAGAAGGTACGACCACCGAGGGAGCAGAACAGAGGCAACTCTTCCATTCTCTCAGTGGCAAAGGATGGTGAGCACAAGCCGTGGATATAAAGGGAAGGGTGATGGATTCAAACAGTGCAGCAGTGGCCTCACAGAGAACTAGGGACTTGGATATCTGCTTTTCACTAAAGCAGTGTTTATCAGCCTCTCCAACTGTTTTCCAGACCGGCTGGGCTTCTTAGTGAACTACAGATTGGGAAACATGAGCTCTGTCCAGTCTCTGCTGCAGACCACCATTTTCAGAGTAGTAAATAAAGGGAAAAAAAAAAAAGAAGTGAAAAGGAAGAAAGGTGAAGTGTAGCCAAAAATCCACTTAAATTGTCCAAAGCAAATGTGGGAGGGAGACTGCACTGGCAAAGCTATGAACTGGCAGCATTAGTGAGTGATAAACATGGCCATGTTATCTAATGTGGCAGAACACACATCATGAATTTTTAATAGCATTGTTTAGCTTCTATTTGTCACAGCATCACAGCTAGACGCTGTTTCTAAAGCCATGGGAAATAACAGAAAGGTTATAATTGAATTGTAGGGCTTTTGACTGGAAGTCATGCACACAGAAACCCACAAAGCATAGGTATAAGATTTCTGTGTATTCCCTGTTTTCAGATCTCAAATGAAAAGCAAGTCAGCTGCAGCAGTATTTATTGAGGATTAATCAGGTCTGCAGACTAACTGTAAGATCCTGAATTCTAGGTGCTTATATGCCAACACGAGGCACATGCAATACATGTAGCTGAGACATGAAAAATGAAGTTTATGATGGATGCAGAACACATGGATAACATTAGCTATGGGAGAAAGGGAAGGCACATGCAGTGATGATGGATAAGGGGTTCTGTCATCTCTTCAGGTCAGGTATTTAAACTCTGATCACTTCTCCCCGAAATGGGAAATGCTGACTCACGAAGGAAACGTTGGTAATTATTTTTGCATTGCAATAACATCTCCAAAACCTACTCAGAAATGAGCATCTGCTTCACTCCCAGACGTGCAAAGTGTTTCCATATGGTTGGATGCCTATGGAACCCTTGAACCAGAGCTGCAGATTCTCTCCACTGTTTTCTCTCCGAGGCAAGGAACATAATCAAGCTAACAAAAAGAGCCTGGTGCCTGAGCAGGTAGAAGTCTTCAAGAGCTTTACTTTGGTACAGCTTAACACTTCACATGCACACTGAGCTTTATGCATCTCACTGCAGGTTGGACTGGGCCTCCTGCTATGGGTCACTGTTTCCAGCCCCATGCTCCATGGACCTGAAGGAAGTCGGGATGTTGCATGGGGGCTGTGTGACTACCTAGCACATCATTTCTCCAGCAGTTTCGAATCAGGAGGCCATGTCTTGGCCATTTTCTCTCAGATGGACTACAACACCCAGCAGGCTGAGCTCGGCTTGGATTACAGCCCTCCCTCCCCGGAGGTTGAAAGAGGCGAAATGTATCTTTTGGGGACGCGAATGGAAAATGAGAGCAGCTCCCCTCCCCTGCTGTCTGGACGGCAGGTGTGCCTTTCCCCTTCGCAGGCACGAAACAAGGAAATTCTGAAGTAGAACAAAGCCCTCTCAGAGAAAAACACGTCCCCAGAGCTGCGGCGTGAGCTGAGACAGACACACTGGAGTTCAACTGGGTCTGCTGGAGAGGAAGGTGCAGGTGTCAGGCTGGCACCATGAAACAAAAAGCTAGGTAAACATGATGCCCAAGAAGAAATCGTGGAAGCAATAAACCTAATAAAATCCTGTATCAATGTTTCCAGCAGGATTTTTATCTCCTGTCCCATTCTCTACAAGTGCTCACATGCCATGAGACCACCCCCACTTGCAAAAGCACTTACCATTCTGGGCCTCTGAGGAAAAGGGCTGCTGTTCTTAGCAGTAACTCCACTTGAATTGTTATTTATTTTCATCTTTCAAACACTGCATATACATTGTCTAATTATATCTCTTTGATGACTATTTATGTCTTTGCTTGCCTCTGCTGTTCACAGTCACGTTCTTCCCCTGGAAGTCCCTATACCAAACTTCCTGTTGGATGTGTCAAAGGCTGGCTGGATTTTGTCTAAGCTTCAAAACAGCTACATACTTGCAAAAAAGAAAACCCCTCATATGACCTTTCTTCTAGCACTGGGAGGATATTCATGTAGCAGAGCTCCTTGTCAGTGTGAACACAGGATGACTTTAATTTCCTAAGAGAAATCTAAAGAGAAAACTTACATCAGAATGCTCTTTGACTACAACAAACATAAGATCAAGAAAATATTGGGCAAACCAGGCTTTATTTATTACTGAAAATTAGATAGCAAGTCAGCCACTACAGTCCTCTTAAAGCCATTTAGCCATTTGGATCGTGATGCATAAACAACAGAAACCCCATTTTCTGTCCTTTTCCAAATGCAGTAATGGGGACTAAAAAGTCCAATCAAAACTAATAAAATGACACATAGTAAATGTACCCCCGTGTATGATTATTAACATACATTATAAGAAGCCAAAAAAAAAATAGCATTTTCTCACTATTGAGAAGGCTTCAGCAGGGATTAGCAAAGGGATTTGCTTCACACTAACCACTAAACAAAGCTGTGAGCAGACGCCACACCTCCACAGTCCTAAGGTCACCTCTTATCTGCTCAACCGCTCCCTTGCAAGTTATTTTAACCTGAAGCTGTTCCAGCTCACGATTCCTTGTGGAGGGTTTCAGTCAGGTTGTGAGGGAGCGCACTGAGGGTGCGGAGGCCATGTGGGAAGTGGCCATTCCCACCCGCCACCCGGGGACTCCCAGCGGCAGCTCCAGCGCAGGAACCCTCTGCTCCAAACCCAGCCCCACCACCCGCAGTCCCTGAGCTCGGCCCGGGGGGTTCTGTTGCACCCACACCCTCGGCCCGGCCCGGCCCGGCCCGCGCAGGCCCGGCGGCGGCGGGAGGCGGGGCCGGCCCAGCTGACACGGGCGGCGGGCGGGGCCGCAGTGCGCGGAGCCGTCGATCGCCGCCGCAGCCCCGCGGCCGCAGCTCGCCGTGAGCGGGGGCTACCGGGGGGAGAGCGGGGACGAAGCGGGGCTGGGGGGGGTGGATCGGCGGGGCGGACGGGGAGGGAGGGACAAGGCCACCGCCATGTCCGAGGGAGCGGGACGGGCGGGGGCGAGACTCGAACCCGCGGCTAGACGGGGGGTTTAGACTCGAACTGGGGCAGGCGGGACTCGATCCGGGTCCCCTGGGGAGGGGGGCTCGCGGGACCCCCGCGGCGGCCGCGCTTCCCCCCCATCCGCCGCTCCCCCCCCGCCGCGCGCGCGGGGCCGGACGTGACTGGCCGTGTTCAATTTGTCACGCGGCCATTGGCTGGCGGGGGCGGGCGGCGTGTGACGTCAGCGCGCGGCGCGGCGCGGCCGGCGGCCATTTATAGGCGCGGAGCGGGCGCTGCGCATTCGGAGCTGAGCGGACGGCATCGGGAGCGCTCCGCGGTCGCATCGCGCCCCATCCCCGCCGGGAGCGCCCAGAAACCACCCAGGCCGCTGCGATCCGCCTTCCCCGGTCGCCGCTGAGCTTTTTTTTGTTTCCGTTTGTCGCGCAGCGCCCGAGCGCCCCCCGCTTCCTCTCCCCACCTCCGCCCAGCTTTGTTCTTCTCACGGGCCCTGCGGGGAAGGCGCGGCCAAGATGGACCCTTGTCACACCGAGGAGACCGAGGGCGAGATCCCCGGCTTGGGTAAGGCCCGGCGGCGGCGGGGGGGAGGAGAGGGGCCGGGAGGGAAGGATTGGGGGGGAGGGAGGGGAGGCCGGTCTCTCCCGGAGGTGCCGCGGAGGCCCCGCCATGGCGGCGGGGCCGCTGAGGGGGCTCGGCCCGGCCGCGTGCGCAGCTCAACCCCCCGCGTGCGTCGTGCGGGCGGGGCCGGGCCGGGGGGGGCTCTCCGGGGTCGCTGTCCCGCCTCCGCCGCGCCCGCGGGTCCCTCCCCGCGCTGGGGGGGGGGAAGGTTGGGTTGGGGGGAATTCGTGTGCGGGGGGGATTGGGAGGGTGAGATCGTAAACGAGATAAGCGCAAATTACAGTTTATTACAGGTCTAACGTCCAGTCTTAAGTAGCGTTAAAGCCGGTGGGAACGGCCACACGATTAAGCAGAAGTTGAAAGTAAAGGTTTTTCTGGACGCCATAACAGTCTCGTCTTAAAATGGTGAACCCGTGCCAGTTATTGCAAAACAACCCAGCTCAGCGCCTGCTATCTGTTTACTGGGTGTCAGCCATTGACAACCGCTGAGCTCCCCCGCGGGGACAAACAGCTCACAGGCAGTAGGACTTTTAAATCTTTATTAAACAGTGGAGAATACACAGGAAAAACATTATCGAAGCGCCCCATATTTTTTCGTTTTAGCTATACAGAAAACTATCAAACCCACACAAGTCAGACAAGAAAAAAACCCAAACGATATTTTACATTTCAGTCTTGCTTTAAAATAAGCTATACAGGTAATGCATTTGGTTAAAGTAAATTCTTGAACACACTGATTGTTAAGTCTAAATCTTGAACTTCAGGAACTTGCTGTTTGAATTAATTTTCATCTTCTTAAGAAGTTAGGAAAGACTTGACCTGTCAAGAACAAAAAAGTATATATAATATTTGATGTATTGAAAGCTGAAATACCAGGCTTTTCCCTTTGTTTGGGAACAAGTGGTTTGTTACTATACAGTTTCCAAGGATGTTTTGCCCCTACATTTTTAATTCATGACCTGAAATGCTGGTGGCCTTTCAGAGGGGCAAGGTTAAAGGTGGCATGTCTGAGTGTAGTCTGTACAGAACTCTAAGCTGTTAATTGCTGGTTTCCATGAGGATATAATGAGAAATACCTCCATAACTGAACATTGCGCTCCCCTTCCTGGTTTATTTTGAGCTATTTAATGGGGGGGATTAGGTTTGGCTTGAAGGACTCATTCTGCAGTAATCTCAAATTGATGACCCAGAACAAGACAGAGGAAATGGTTTATAGGGTTTGGTAGAAGAGCACATCCCCATGCTTTTAAGGAGTTTTGGTTATTTTTTTTTTTGCCATAGCCTGGGCACACAACACACTGCTCCAGCATTTACTCCCTAAGGCTTGCCTTTCCTTGGAACTGGTAAACACCATTTTAACTCAAGTGACCTCTTTACTGCCACCTTGTTTCCTCAAATGGCTGTTTACTTTCCTTCCCAACTCTACTTGGAAGTCTCATTTCATGCATTTGGAACTCTTCAGGAAACTGAGCCCTGTGTATAACCTTTGTCAGATATGTTATGTGAAGGGGGCAGAAAGATCTCGAAGGAGAAGGATTTTACAAGCCTCAAACAAGCATTTCATCACAAATTTTAAGAACGTAAATTGATAACTACAGAAGAAAAGCAGATACAGA
>NW_020897720.1:11351278-11444221 GCF_003984885.1 Neopelma chrysocephalum
GTGCACCTGAGATGTTAATGCTGATGGCCATGACATAAGTGTAAAGCCCAAGTCAAGTTTGTCCTTAATTGCTCTTGTGTAACCCAGTCAACATGGTATCACCACAACTTCCATAGAGTTCACAAATCTGGGCTCTTAGTATCTATTTGTTTTGTACAAGTGGGAGGAAAAGATAGTTTGTTTTTTACTTTAGCTTGTATCACCCTGAGTCTTCCCCCACCTAATCCATTTACTAATATGCATTTTTAAAGCTTCCTTGCATGGGGATGGCCTCTTTATCAGGTTATAAGACCGATATTTAAAATGTCTTAGAGATAAGCAAGACCATTTTGGCTTCAGTTTAAGAACAGATGGGAGCAGTAGTTGTGCAACTGGATGTTTTTCTCTTCAAGCAGTAGTTATTCTTCTAAGTGTGGAAATGTAGTAAGTGTGCTGAACAACATTCTAACTTGTGCTTGCAGACTTCAAGTGATTCTGTGAAAAACACAGGAAATGCTTGCTTACAAGTTTGGAATGAGTAAACAACATAAGCATTCCCAAAATTCCACACTATGTGCTGCCTTCTGTCTCCAAAGCATTTGGGTAATCCTACATCAAACTTAGGAAAGTAGATGTGACTGATAATGTACTTTTCCTAGAATTGTAGTGCTTCTCAGTCAGTGGAGTATTTTGGGCTCCTCTAGGGGAAAACCTGAAGTCTGCTTTCATGTTTAGAGATCCCTTAGATGGGAAAGATGGTAAGAATAAGGAAGTTGGGGCAAGGTGTGCAGAGATCACTCAGTTGCTGATTAGATTTCTTGTGTGTAACAGTGTCTGCCAAAAGCCTTTCTGATTAAATATTAATCCTGGCTTCAAAATAAACTAAACTTTGTTGAAATATAGTCCTGCAAGTTTAAAGGTAGTTGGGACCTTGCCCCCCCCATGCACTGGAACACAAAGCTGCTTAGTAAGTGACTTCTGTGATTGGCCATTGAACACTATTTTATCTGCCCTATTCCTGTGCCCTTCCAATTAGCAAAATCCATATCCTTGCTGGAGTTACAGCTATAAAGCCTCCTAGTTGGAGCTAATGCTTAACAAAGGTTTCAAATTAGATGAAGTTCCATCTTTGAAAACTGAGAAGTGGGTCTAAAAATAAATCCTTTCAAGTGTGCCTGAGTGAAGCTAGCAGACTTAAACTTTGGTTTTATCAACTTTAGTATAAAGCTGGAAGAACCTTGCCTGCAAGTTGAAACTTGCTACAGAAAATGGGTTCCTACCTCATAGTCCTTTCATGGAGCCAGGTTTCGTGTTTATAGTGGAGGTTTTCCAAATACTCAAGCTCAATTCCTTGTTCCTCTTCTCTTCCCCTCATCTGTAGCCTTTCCATGCATTTCTGGAAAAAGAAGTATAAATGTGGTCATTAATCATGTGCTGTAGGTTAAATCAGCTCAAAGGATCAAGTGGTCCTTAACTCAGGAGGACTAATGCTGGACATTAGTGAGCATTAATTTTAAATGCTTGGCTGAACATAAACAAGTTAAGTCTGTAATAACTTTTTTGTACCCTCTTAAACCCCTTGAAAATGAAGTTGGAACTGAAAAACTTTCACGTTCAGTGAGCATACCTGAGGTGTGGTTCTGAGGTAGATCATGCCATCCAGTTCTATATCTGATTGAAACTGATTCAAGAGCCATGTGTGCCAGTCCTGATAAATAGACCACTCTGTTTCATTAATGTTCCCAGACTCGAACAGGTTAGAAGCAAATACATATCTGCAATGAAAGACAGCAGTCTCATGCCAGGAATGACAAAAATGAACTACCAAAACACTTGTCACTAGAACAGAACCATGGTACTGAAAAAATGTCTGCCCTTAATCAAGCCTGCTCCCTGCAGATATTATTTTAATATCAAGTGTTTACCCAGCTCTATGTCTTTAAAGACCTAGAGCTATTAATGTGAGTTCTTGCTGTACTGTGAGAATAATTACCTGTCACTGTACACAGATCTCTCAAAAAATTGCACTGGATGTTCTGCTTCGTGTAGCTTTGCTGAGACTGGTTTTAACTGTGCTCTTACTCGGCTCAAGCAAGCATAAGTCTGAAAGGTGTAAGCCCATCTTGTGGGTTTGTCGTACAGCATTTGAAGCAGATTTCCTCCGCTCTTCTGAGATGTTGAAAGTTCCTAGAAGGCAAGGGAAAAAAATTCAATACCAGCATATTTGCAGGATTTTATTCCCTTTTCTCAATCTGGAATTCTGGTTTGTTAAAGTGAGAATTCATAGACTTGCTTTTTTTGTGTGTTTTTTTTTTTTTTTTTTTAAGGAAAACGCTTAGGCATAGGATCAAAGACGCTTTTTTGTCAGGTGATTGTAGTAGTCATAACGGCTTCTTTAAGTAGGTTGTTTGTCGAGTTCCACATTTTAGTGTGATTCTGTGGAGTAGGGATGTGATTTGGAATATACGTTCAGTGGTATCTTGCCTTAACATTTCTGAGTGCCTGACCACCTGGTGTGATAGTGGGGACGACTCTGGCTACTGCAGACTAAGTACAGTTGGATTTTGGCATAGCTCCCTCGTCACAAAACACCTTGCAGTTTGGTTGTCCTGACCCACATCTCGCTCACCTACCTGATATTCATCCTCGGCTGTCTGGACATTGCACCACTTGGCGATGGGCTCGGGGATGATCTCCCACTCATCGCTGTGCTTCTCCAGCAGCCTCACAAACGTTGACTTCCCTGCAGCTGCAGGAGATGTGAGAAGTTCACTAAGGGTTGATCAGAGCGGTGGTAGGTGACGGGTACAGGGGCAGCGGTGAGGTTTGTGAGGGGCATTTGGGGCGCGGGGCTCCCGGGGGGAAAACAGCGCTAATCTGCGGCACCAGAAGGGCCGCGCCCGGGCCGGGCGGGCGATAAGACACCGAGCCGACATTTTAGGAGCTTTGGCGGCGGGCGGAGCTCGGCGCGGCCGGCGGGGGGAGCGCGGGAGCGGCCGCGCAGGCGCCGGGAATTGGCGCGGGCGGGAGCGAACGGGCAGCGCAGCCCGGCGGAGTTCATCTCCAGTCTCCCTGCGCCTCGGGGGCACCGACGGGCACCCGGCCGTGGCGGTGGTTTCCCGACGTGGTCCCGGCCCCGTTCTCCCTGCAGAGCCCCTCGCTGCCCGCAGAGCCGGGCGGACAAGCCCCGCATTTGCCCTCTCCCCTCCTCCTCCGCCATCCCAGCCCCTCGGCGCGCTCCTGTGCTGACCCCCCGGCCGGCCCCTATCCCGCGCCGCCGAGCTCACCGATGTTCCCCTCGATGGAAACTTTTCTGAGGCGCTTCTGGAAGCTGGAGTCGAGGGAGCCAGCGGGGCTTTGGCAGTGCCGCTTGGCTGGGGTGGACATGGCTTTGCGGAGCGGGAGCCCAGGGGGCTCTCGGCGGTTCCCGCGCAGTTTTAAGTATCTCGCCCGCCGGTGGGCGGGATGGCCGCTCCCCGGGAAGAGGCGGAGGCGCTGCCCCTTCCCGCCGCCCCTCGTACCCCGTTCCTGCTGCCGCGGGATTCCGAAATGGGCGTTCGGCGGCTGAAATGGGGCAGGGCAGCTTTGTGCAGGAAGTGACTAACGCAGTTCCACTTACTGAGCAGATTTGCATTAGTGCAAGCGACTGCGCCGTGTGCTCGATTTACAGAAGTATCCTGAGTATGCAGGGTTTTTTTGTTTTGGTTTGTTTTTTTTTTAATTTTTCAAAAATCCTCCAGCTGTGGCGGTTTGGTAGTTAGTGGTCCAGATCGGTGTTTTTAAAGTAAACACCTCAAGGACTTACATGAGAGATGAGGCCGTGTAGGTTTGCAGTCCTTTTTGGTACTAACTGGAGAAGAAACACGTATGGATGAATGATGTTCATCCAAAGGCAGCTCTGAGCAGCTTCTGGGCTCCAAATAACCTGTGTCAGGGGCTTTATGGAGCCCGCTCATCTCTGGGCACGAGTCCTCTACCCCCTGCGTGGGCAAGTTGAAACATGAGCTGCTTGTTCTTTCCAGTGGAAGGAGAGGGCATGGAGGATTTTTAGATGGTGGCTTACTCCTGTAACTCCTGCCTCCAGCTACGAGATTCAGGGTGAAATCTAGCCAGGTCTGGTGTGTTTGGAGGAGACGGGAGGGAGTAAACTTTTCCTTTCTTTTATGATAATTGTGACCCATTGTCTCTTCTCTCCCCATCTCCTCCAAACACACCAGGCTTCAGTGACCGAAGCGAGCAGATTGTTTCACGTGGGGTAGCGTCAGCATTTGAAGCTGGTAAGTGCTAGTTCCCACACACCTCTCTGTGCAGCCAGAGCCCCCTCGCTGTCGGTGCGGGCCGAGTGTCGGCACCGGGACCGGCCCGGGCGGGCGGTGTGAGGGTGAGGGGGGGCTGAGGGCGTGCGGGGCATGCGCAGAGCGGCGCTCGGGGCACGCGGGGCCGGGGCTTTGTTCGGCGCGCGGGCGGGCGGGCGGCGCGTGCGCACAGGCGCGGACAGGCGGCGGCGCGCGCGGGGAGTCCCGGGGGCGGGGCCGGGCCCACCGGGCCCAGCGCGCACGCGCACGATCCGGCCACGCTGCAGCCGCTCCTCTCGTGACCGTGACTAGCGCGGGGCCCGAGGCGCTCGGTGCCCTGTGCTCTGTGCCCGCTCCACACACACACACAGACGCACGCGCACACACACGTCGCTCTCCCCGAACCCGCCGCGGGCGCTGCGCCATCGCCGGGGGCCCGCGGGCCCGCCAGGGCGGCGTCCGGGCCCGCGCTCTTTGTGCGGGGGAAGGCCCGGCCCAGCGGAAGCGGGAGCACCCGCCGCCATTTCCTAGCGCGCTCTCGCCACAGGCTCGCCCGCTCGCTGCCGCCTGACCGGGACTAGGCGCTCTCCGGACAGCGGATCAGGCTCGGAGCCCTAGAACCAGCGCGGAGCCCCACCATGTGTGCGTGCGGGGAAGGGGCAGGGCGCGGGCCGGGGGCGGGAGCGGCGCCGTGAGAGTGAGGCGGCAGCGCCCGAGGCAGAGGAGGCTCGGGGAGGGCCAGGGCACAGGCCAGGGGGGCCGCCGGGCGCTCTGAGGGGGTGCGGGTGGCGGCCGTACTGAGCACGAGTCTCAAAGGGCCCGTTCTGATCTTCTCCAGCAACCACAGAAGCCGAGACAGAGCAGAGCCTCACCCCCAACGTGATGCTCAACACGGAGAGCAGCGAGGGATACGTGGTGAAAGTCCGGGGGCTGCCTTGGTCCTGCTCCACCGAGGAGGTGCAGAGGTTCTTCTCTGGTAAGTAGGGCTGGGGGTTGTGGGGGTGTCAGAGAGAGGCCGGGCTCTGTTGTCTGGACCCTGCATCCCTCCCAGGGACTCTGTGCCGGTAGGAACGCTGCAGGGAGCAGCAGCAGGAATCATTCAGGAGCCAGTGAAGTTTGTAATGCAACAAGTGCTTCAGGCAGGGCCTGGTATGCAAAGCTGTGCTTGTGTGAGCAGGAACTCTGCACAAAGGGGTTTAGTCTGCACGTTGCTGGGATGGCCACAGTTGCCTTCGCTGCTTGAGCAACCAGGAAAGAGAATCTTCCATTTAAAGAAAACTTCAAAATTCTTGCTTGAGATTAAACTAAATCAGTTTAATTGTCTGTGTTGTCCTAACAGACTTTCTTATGAAGTGTTCACTGTGTGTGTCCTTGCCCCGAAGTAGTAGCATTCTGCAGTAATGAATAGTAGTAAGAAACACATACTTTCTGCAGTGGCTGGAGATTTTAAAGCTGCTTCAGGAATTTGATGAATTGGACTTGGTTCTGATTTAGTTTATTACACTTGCACTGATTGCTATTACTGTTTATTTTTTTAAGCTGGTGAGAAAGTTAAGATCAAAAGCAGATAGTGCATTTAACTTGAGGCAGAGAAGCTTTGAAAATGGATAGGTAACTTGTAGTTGCTAATCTGTAGGTTTGACTAGAAGAGTAACTTAATTTTAGTTAGTCCCTTTGGTCATTGTAATGTTGTAACAAGAATACTGCTGGTTTTGTCATCTTGATACAACTTGATAGTTGTTGTTACATTTTTCTTTTTAGAATATATGCACCTTGTAAAGTCACAATGTTCCTATTATAACTAAATTAATTCTGGCCTTCCTATTTCATTTTCAGATTGCAAAATTCTAAACGGGGCTCTTGGTATCCGTTTCATCTACACCAGGGAGGGCAGGCCAAGTGGAGAAGCATTTGCTGAACTTGAATCAGAGGAGGATGTGAAATTGGCCCTGAAAAAAGACAGAGAAACAATGGGACACAGATATGTTGAAGGTTTGACTCAGTTGGTCTAGTAACTGACTTACATGTGTTTGTGCTTGATGGGTTTTTGGATGATCATTTCTCTATCTCTTTAAAATGCATGTGGAAGGACAAATGGACTTGTATATCATAAGTTGACTAGTTTCAAGGCAAATGACTTTTAAAACCCTTGCTTTTTCCAGAATGCATTAATTCTAAGTGCCTTTTACAGTTTTCAAGTCAAACAACGTTGAAATGGATTGGGTTCTGAAGCATACTGGTCCCAACAGCCCTGATACAGCTAATGATGGTTTTGTACGTCTTAGAGGACTCCCATTTGGCTGTAGTAAAGAAGAAATTGTACAGTTTTTTTCAGGTATGTGGGATAAAAGTAGTAGCTATAGCACTATTGGTTTACACTAAAAGAAAAACCCCAACAAACCAAAGAAGTACGGATTGCCCTGTAGTCCTTCCAACAGTATTTATGGGTATTAAAACTAAATAAACCAATTTTTTATTAGTTATATGTGCTTGAGGGATCCATTGGATCAATCCTGAAGTACCTGACCATAATTTAGGGAATGCCAAAGAGCTACTTGAATATATACTTAGTGGGACATATTGTTCCATGTAAGGATTGCAGAAAACAAGTGTCTTGCCTTCCAAATTAAAGTGAACAATTCAGGTGAGAGGATATTTCCACCCCCAGTCTCTGCTGCTTTACCCTGTCAGTGAAGGATGTACAACACCCTCACCTCTGGACTCTTTGTGAGGAGCAGGATCTGAGCATTGTGCCCATGGCTTCTTCCAAGCATAGATCTAGTATTGAATGAAATTCCAGAGAAAAACAACCTGTTGAACTCTACCCAAGTACAGATTTCCAGATTTGCCCCCTTCTCTTTCTATGGGGAAAGAAAAAAACCCTTGATGTTGCCTAGCTCAGAGTTTTTGTGGATGAAGAGATAATGTCTTATTTTGACTAATTTTTACTTTTTTTGCAGCTATTGTATGTTTTAGAAACTGGAATTACAAACTATTTAAAATGCCTAATATTCGAATAAAAGCTATTGATTTCTTTAGGATTTCATTTTGATAGTATTTTCAAAATAGTAGATTTCTAAATGTTTTGATATAACAAGATATAATTGAACTTACTGTTTTGCTTTAAAATACAGTAGAAATATTTCCAATTTTACAACTTCAGGACTTGTTTTTTGTTTTCTGAATCAGTGATATGAACAAGCAATTTCTAAGCATGTGCGTTTTAAGCTGTTTTTTTCTTACTTGGTGAAGTAATTCAAGCTTTAAAAACTGTTAATGTGCTTAATATACAAAATGTGCCTTTTCTGTTCAGGAACTAATACTTTAAAATTACTTCATGATTTTTTTCTTAATTAAGCACTCCTAAAGATAAAAAAAAAAATGCTGAAACTTGATGTTTGCATAAGACTAATTATTTTACTTGAGTGACTTCTAGTAAAATTACTTGTTCTATATAAAACTGTTTAATTTGCTGTGTTTGAATTTAAGTTCTCTTAAAAAGTTCGTCTTAAATACTTTCACAGAATTGAAGAGGTTTGTAATAATATGTGAGGTTCTTAATGCACCCTGCATTAGATGCCTTCTCTGAGGAGTTGTTCCTGACACTCAGAGCATTTCTGTGCTCTGCAGGGTGGGTTAAGAACCTGAACTGAATGGTATGTGATCGTGGAGCTCTTTGTTGACGTGCCTTTTTTTCTTCTGGTGTTCTAGAATCAACATACCATTCACTTAAAAGTGTTTAAATTCTGGTGTTTTTAAAGCTATAAGAAAAAACTCATGACTGGGCTTGTGATGTTAATATTGCCCCCCTACTGGGGTTATTTGTCCTTGGGTTGAAGGGTTGGAAATCGTGCCAAATGGGATAACATTGCCGGTGGACTTCCAGGGGAGGAGTACGGGGGAGGCCTTCGTGCAGTTTGCTTCACAGGAAATAGCTGAAAAGGCTCTAAAGAAACACAAGGAAAGAATAGGGCACAGGTGGGGATGGATGGTTGGTTGGCTCTGTCACTTTTCTTATGGTAAACAATTAAATCCATATTCTCTCTTCTGAAAGTGTTAACATCCAAATCAAAACAGTGTTTTGGTCCCTAACTCAGTGATGAGTAAAGCCATCGATTGCTACGTCTGTGGCACAGACTGTTTGGATCTACCCAAAAAATGCAAGATAAAATTGGGCTAAACTAAAGTGTGCTTTGAAACCCGAGTAATAAGAGGAGTGCAAAACTGATAGCTTGGAAGTGACAAAGTTGAGAGACTATGGCTTTAACTTCTCAAATAGCACCAATTCTGCCTTTAGCTCTAAAGACATGCACAGTATTCTTACTACCATAAGAAAATGTGATACTTTCTAAACTTGTTTTATAAGTTGAAATGTAACAAATTTACTTACTGTATTAATCTTCAATGTAATAAGCATAGCTTTCAAGAAATTGTCACAAAGGGTTTTTATTCTATTTTACTTGTGACTATTTTTCATTGAAGCATGCACCTTCTGCCTACGCTGAATCACTGAAGCATAGGCTGGGTTCACTAGTACATGCAGAGCTTTTTGTGGCATCCTGATGGGTTAAACTCTTGGTGGAGACCAGGTTTTTAACCCTCTGTTTCCATTGCCTCAAGCAAAATGGTGCTGAGTTGAGTGGACGCCAGTCCCTCCTACGTTTTTTGACTAACACCTTAAATTGGGGGGAGGTGGGTGGGGAATCAGTACTGCTCCCCCACCCTTAAGGCTGGGATACTGTCAAGTATGAGGAGCACATAAACCCTTCAGTAATTTTAATTTCTTGAAAATACACTGATTTGATTGTAATGTAGCATAAAATAGAATGTCATTGCCTACATAATGTAAGGAAACCTGGCTTAAAATTACCGCCAGTGTCAAGGCTATGACTAAATGGCTTGTTGTAATGTGAAGTTGTGAGGTGTTTGTGGAAGGAATCAAAGACTGACTTGTTCCTGTGGAAACACTTGTAGGTACATTGAGATCTTCAAGAGTAGCCGAGCAGAAGTGCGCACTCACTACGACCCCCCACGCAAGCTGTTGGCAATGCAGAGGCCTGGTCCGTACGACAGGCCTGGCCTTACGCGCGGATATAACAGCCTGGGTAGAGGAAGTAGCTTGGAGAGAATGAGGCGTGGAGCCTACGGAGGAGGTAAGTGCACAGAGTCCGAGAGAGCTGCTCGTATGAAAAGCAGCAACACTTGGACCTGGTAGTATCTTCCCTGCTTTGTAACTGCTGGTTTGTATGTGTCCTTGGCTTTAGTTCTTGTAGAAGAAATGAAACTTTGTAAGCTGTTGTTTGCAGTGTGTACGTGTGTATTTGGATCTTTCTGTAGTCGAAATGAACGTTTATTTGGATCTTTGTGTAGTTGAAATGAACATGTCCAATCTGTTTCTAGGTTATGGAGGTTATGATGACTACAATGGGTATAATGATGGCTATGGGTTTGGTTCTGATAGATTTGGAAGAGGTAAGAGATCTCTAATAGGAACAGTAACTGAACTTACGACATGTGTCAAAAGAAACTAAAATACATCTGAAAGACCTAGAATGGACTCTTTTCTCTGCAGGGATGTCGGACCACAGGTACGGCGACGGATCGTCCACCTTCCAGAGCACCACCGGCCACTGCGTCCACATGCGAGGTCTGCCCTACAGAGCCACGGAGAACGACATCTACAACGTGAGTCCCAAATGCTGTTCCCTTCCCTTGTGCTTGCCTTCGGGTCCTGTGCTCCTCACTGGACATGCCAACTGCACTGCAGCTGGAGAGTGTTCCTTTGGAGAACAGGGCTGCTTGTAAACCCCAGCTGTTGCATTGGTGCGTTTTAATCTGTGTGACTGTTCTGTGTGTAGTTCTTCTCACCTCTGAACCCTGTAAGAGTACACATTGAAATCGGACCAGACGGCAGAGTAACTGGAGAGGCAGACGTTGAATTTGCTACTCACGAGGATGCAGTGGCTGCTATGTCCAAAGACAAAGCAAATATGCGTAAGTGTGGCTGCTCAGAATAGGTGGATTTAGGGAAATGACAGCAGTGCAGCTGTAGGGCATGTGCTGTCACTGCAGCTTCACTTGCAGTGAGACAAGCTGCATGGGCGTGGTGTGAAGTGCTCTCATGACAAAACTTTCTTCTTTCAGAACACAGATATGTAGAACTCTTCCTGAATTCTACAGCAGGAGGAACTGGTGGTGCCTATGGCAGTCAGATGATGGGAGCAATGGGTATGTGTGACAGTCTCACTGCACTTTTAAACAAGGTGCTAGCTGTTGAAGGAAGCTGGCTCATTTTGTCCAGCTCCTGCTTATTCTGTGCCTGGATCAAAACTGAAATTCAACATTCTGTCTTAATCACACAGTCAAGGAATCGGAAGGGGTAGTCCAAGATTGGAACACTAGCACACTGGCAGGTATATAAACCTTTTGGGAATATATTTAACAATTATTAGGTTAAATAAACTGTGGTGTGGTGTGGCTGGTGGGTTGAGTGGCTTCTGGGAATGTGGGTGGTGCAAAAGTGGGAGCTTCCTCCTGTCCTTTTATTCTCCTTCCCCCTCCCTTCTTGGGACACAGTCTGGTGATGGAGGATGTATCTGTGGCTCATGACCTGCCACTCAAGCTTGGTCTTGGTGGTGAGGGAGAAACTTATTTGGAATTGGGGAGAAACTGTCTGAATTGCTGTATCAAACCCCAAAATTGTTTAAAAATCTAAAATGTCTGTTAGCAACACAAGTCTATTGCTGTTGTGTCTATAAGGCAGATACCCTCTTGACACCCAACTGGGCTGGTTTCTTAGAGGTGAAGGTGGGGTTGGTTTCTGGGGGGGGCTCCTTTCTCGAGGGTGTGGGGCTGTGGGTACACTGCTGCTGTTGTAGTACTCTGATCACAAAATGTTTGAAGTCTAATACTGATACTTGAACTACAGAAGAGCTTTGTAGGGGTGATGTACAAGTGTGAAGAGCAGTCATTAGTGAGCTTAAGCAGAGGTCTCTGTGTTGCGAGCCACAGCAGTGCTGTGGTGCACAACCAGTGTGGAGTGGGAATAAGTCTGTTGGGACCGTATACAAACTCCAGTTAATGAGCTGGTGCACTTCTGGACAGGCAGCAGCAGTCTTGTGTGAGGTCACTTAAAGCTAAGCTTAAGTCAGTCTTTTGGGGTGTCTTATGTATAATGCAGACCAATAGAACACCACACTGTTCTGTATAGTCCAGAGAAACTGCAAAAGTAAAAGCAATTTTTGAAGTCCCGTTTGATTGGAGGGGTATCTTTAGAAACCTGATCACTTTCCTTGAGTTTGTTACCTTGTATACTTAATAAGTTCCCTGGGTGTGAGAGAGGCTGTAGCAGGATGCTGGGGCTGTTGAGTGAGGGATGGGTTTGTTGATGATGAGCAGACTTTGACAGGCAAGTTCTTAACGTTTTTATCCTTAACTTGGAAGGAAGCCAATCCAGTTATGGTGCTCCAGGCAGCCAGCAGCTGAGTGGGGGTTATGGAGGAGGATATGGAGGTCAAAGCAGCATGAGTGGCTATGGTAAGAGCATTTCTTTGCTGGTTTCAGGTGGGCTGGGTGCTGCTGGCTTAACATGCCCTTCACTGGTGTTGAAGGGTTGTGCTACAGCCTGGGCAGCACAAGCCCTGAAAGACATGGCTGTTGTGAATGTTAAAAATAATGGATAACTGGGGGGGATCTATTCAAAAGAGAAATGGGAAGGTGAGGGAGGAAATGTGGAAACTTACTCTGAAAGGAGTAGGAAATGCCAGTCTCCAGACTTGCGTTGCTCTGATCACTTCCTTTCTTAGTCTAAAAGCTGGAGACCAGCTTTGTTTCAACACAGTACAAACGGGGGGGAGGGGATGTGGGAGGCTGGGTCCTCCCCATGCCCCCAGAGCGGTGCTAAAGCTCTGGATTGGGAAGGGGGGGTGATGCAGAGCTCATGCTGTCATTGAACAACCGGTGACTGACTTTGGGTACGGAGCTGTAAACTGACACTTTGCAGCGTTGGGCACGGTAGACGGTATTTACGAGGTGGCCCAGCAAGGACAGGCGTTGGGGCAAGGATGCTTCGAGTCGGCCTGAGGCAGCTGTGAACCTGCTGTCGGTTTCCCCCTCAGACCCCGGGAGCCAGGGCGCCATGAACAGCAGCTACTACAGCAGTGGGAACCGCGCATCCATGGGAGTGAACGGCATGGGCGGCATGTCCAACATGTCCAACATGAGTGGTGGCTGGGGAATGTAACCAATCGCTGACTTTTGGTCGCATCTTTTTTAAAAAACAAAAAAACAAAAAACTAAGTTTAACAGTTTTGCAATACGAGCTTGTGATTTATGCTTTACTGTAAGTGAATTCAGGATTGTTTTAAAACCCTTCAGGTTCAGTATTTTTGAACATACAGAAATGAACATTCATCTAGGATGTAATAACCAAGTAAAGACTTTAACTGTTAAACGATTTGGAGCGTTTCTCAAGTTAGTTTTGTTGTAGGAGTGTATTTAAGCAGTAAGCGTATTTAGGTTAAAGCTGTTTGAATTATGTTAAATGTTGCTCTTATACCATATTACATCCAACACTGTTTTGAATACATGTTGAAAGAGACATGCTTTTTTGTAAAGAACCAATATAGAAGCTGTGTCTGAAAATCAAAGTGAACATTTGGCATGTTAGTTCTAGTTTATTTCTTTTAATATCCTGTAAGGCATGTTAAAGCTTTTTTTTTTTAAGTTAATGGGGGAAACATGTTGAGACGCAATACGGCTACTTTAGGATTTTGGTCTTGGTGTTCGTATAAAATTCTGAGGCCTTGATTTAATCTTTCATTGTATTGTGATTTCCTTTTTAGGTGTATTGCGCTAAGTGAAACTTGTTAAATAAATCTTCCTTTTAAAAACTGGAACTCACTCCTTTTTGACCTCCAGCTTCTTGTAACTACACTTGCATCTGTGTCCTGTGTGACTGTAGTGCTCTTGCCATGCAGCTGCCCTGAGCAGGGACTCCTCTTGCTGAGCGCTGGCCTGTAGTGTTACAGTGACAATTGGGGGTAGCAAAGGAGGCCCCCCCACTGCTGGGGGTGCCCAGTGTGTGTTGGGTCAAAGCGCTGCCCGGCTGTGCCCTGAGCAGGGGGTCTGGGCCCTAAAGCTGCTGGGGGTGGGGTGAGAGGTGATTCTGTACTTTCTTGTAGGCATCAGTGGACTCAGCAGCTTCTGCAACCATGTTTCAATAAATGCAACTTGTAAAACATCCTGCTTACAGATGTGGTTTTGTAACTTAGTTACAGCTTTTGAGCACTGCAAGTTTCCATGAAATAATACAGCTTCTGCTTCCCTGCCTTTGCTGTAGTACTTGTATTTGCCCTTTGTAATGAACCCTTTGTCATGAAGGGTTACAAACCTGAGGTCCCTTTCTACACTGAAGAAGATACTTCTTCTCCAGGGGGGAGCTGTAAAGGTTGACTCCTGAGCACTGTGTGCTGCAGCCACAGCTGTGTCTGCTGTGGTAAAAACCTGCTTCCTGAGGGGGGGTGACTGAGGTCAGAACCGGCAGCTGGAGCCCAGCTCAATGGGCTCTGCTGAGCCTCTGGCAGAGCTGGGGGGATCCCACCTGGGTTTGCACTGTTCCACATGGAGCCTCAGGGAGCTCTTCTGGAACCCGTGGCTCTCACGATGCTCCTGTTGGGGGGTGCACACCTCCACGAGGGTGCTGTTGGGGACAGTGGTGCCTTCACCCTGTTCCTGGGGTGAGGCAACAGCCCAGGGTGCTGGTGCTCCATAACACAAACTGCTCTGGGACCCGGCTGCAGCTGTGCCCAGGCCTGACAGAAGGAACATCCCTGGGCTGGGGCAGAGCTGCCCTGCTGGGTCACAGGGGTGGGCACAGCGAGCTGGAGTCACTGCCCCCTTTCTTCCAGGGAAGGGTGGAAGCTGCTGCAGAGCAGGGGCTTCATCTGTCACCTTCCAGAATACCACAGTGTCGGTCAGGTATCCCAGACTCGTTCTGGAGTCTTTAGCTTAAGCCCTGGATGTGCATGGCTGGATAAGAATATTCTGTTCTGGCATCTGTGGCCAACAGCTGTTTAAAATCAGAACGTCTCTTGCTTTCAGTTTTTGCAAAAGGCTTTATTGTGTAACTACCACACCGTGGTCACAGCGACTTCCAGAACAAGTACAATGTGCAGGTTTTGACTCCGCAGTGAACTGAAGGCACATTCATCGACACTCCCCATAAAGCTCTTTCTATAGACAATTCATAAACTGACCTTTTCCTCTCTGACTTAGAGCAAATACAAAACTGTACATGAGCCAGGAGACACACAGGAGCACCTACAGTGAAGGTACAGAGGAACTGAAGTTCATGTGCAGAGACAAGGGACATCTACAGGGATCAAATAAATGTAGAAATGACATATACAAATTTTAATACAAATACCTATAAAAATCAGAAAAGTGATTTTAGTTTCAAATAGAACTTTAGCGGAAATTACAGTCGATATAAGTTTCTTAATTATTCCAGTTGGGAGAAGCATTAGCTTGCACAATCCCTACAAATTATTTTACACTGCTCTGTCCCACAGAGGAAATAATCAGAGACCAGCCAGTCTGCTGCACAGAGGACACTTGCAATTCAGAATTAAAAAAATAATGGCTACTTTCCAATGTTAAAGCGCTTCTGTCAAGGGTGGGAGGGCCTTAGGAGGAGTTGGAGGAACACCGTTGGAGGAGCAACGTGTGACAGGTGTCACAGACACGGACGGGTTTAGGGTACGACGGCAGCGCGAGTTCGTTACTGGAACAAGTGTTGCAGAAGATGTCCCCGCAGTTCCTGCAGTGGTGCTGCAAACAGAGTCAGAGTGAGCACAGCTGCCTAAAAGCAGCATCAGGAAGAGAGAAGTCAGATCTCGGGAAGGGTTTCTGAGGACGCTGACATCCCCCTTCACTCCCCACCAGGCCCAGCCCTCCCGGCAGCACTTCCTCCTGCGCAGGGCCCAACACCGCGCGATCCTGCGCAGCCGATCCCGGCCCTCCCTCCGCAGCCGGGAACTGCGCTCGCCCTGGCTCAGGGCGGAGCGGGAGCAGGAGCAGGCGCGGGCCTGGCCAGGGACTGATGGAGCTCTCTCCAGATCTCTATTCCTCCCGCAGCCAGGCCCCACTCTCCGGCCCGGCTCTACAGGGAGGAGATCCGGCCCCTGGGCTGCCACGTGCCCCGCGCTGTCCCAAAGCACATCCCAGGACCCCGCAGCACCCCCTGGGAGCCGGGCATGGAGCACGGCCTGTCAGCCCCTGCTCAGCCGGGAGGGGAGACTGAACACAGCCCACAACAGCTCCCACCAAGGAGAGCACTCAAAAGCGGGAGGAAACATTATATTTAGGATGGGAAACGCCAAATTAATCACTGTGTAGCTATCATGCCAACAAGATCTGGAATTGAAACAGGGTCAGTCTTCCCTTGCAAACTAGGCAACAGCACCATTTTTGTTTGCCACGGATTGTTTAAAAATAATCCACTGAGCAACATTACCTTCCTTCTTGAGATAGAGAATTCCTTTTCACATTGCTTGCAGTGTGTTGCTTCATCATCCTTCAGCCAAGTATGACCCTGGAAAATTTGAATAAAAACCACACTGGAGATACAAATGAACTTACAAAACAAAATTCAAAGCCATTTTACCAATGTTGTTGGTATTTTTCAAAAGCCACCTTTTAGAGCAGAATAACCGTGGTGAAATTTGAAGGTGTTAAATGAAATTTGTATGTTCAGTCAAAATACCCATGAGATGTAGAGTACCTTTAGTGCTTTATTTACTTCTTTAATGTCTTCCATCTTCAACTTCGATCTGGAAAAAAAAAATTATGCCCTCTGCATGACTTTATATTTAGTTGTGTTTGGTTTTTTTCCCTCCCATTCCATTGTCCAGCTACTGAATCTACACCCCAATTCTTCAGCCAGCCCCCTGTTACCCCTCTGAACCACTCACTATCACCAGGAAACTTTGTCACTTTGGGGTTTGCCCCCTTTTCAGTATAACCAGAAGAATGTGGGAAAAGCACAGTTCCACTGTAAGAACTAAACATTTCCTCTCTCAGCCAGCTCGCTCTTACAAGGATCTCTCTCACTTTTATTTCATGGCTCTTTAGTTTACCATGCCTAGTAACTACCTCCTAAAATTCTTATTGTAACTGGATGAGGTTTAAAATTCTTGGTATTAGTTTGATACTCCAGGTTACGTCACCTACAGGAGTTCAGTTCCTAGAACTTACTGGCTGAGATGAAGTCCCATTTCCTGAAGAGCTTGTTCCTGTTCCTCACAGACTTTCTCCAACTGCTGCTTCTCGTCTTGCAGTTTTTTCAGTTCCTATAAAATCAAGCACAAAATCAACTTTTTTGTTCAGTTTGACCAATAACCTTGATCAGTCCACCCAAACTACCCAAGCAGTTCACAAGAATCAGCTTCTTTACAAACTTGTTTCTGAGGCTTGATGTTAAGAATTACATGGCTGAGCTACCCACTGGTTCTGCACAAATGATGAAATCATTTAACCATATTTACCAGAAAGAGGAAGATTTTCAGGCTTTGAACATTGTTGAGCAGAGCTAGAACATATCAGTCCTGTGCCCACACACGAGCACACAAACAGATACAGATGTGCAATTGTGCCCTCAGAATCTAAACTGCTCCACACACAGGAGCAAATCTTCTTCAGGTTAACAAGAATGTTCATGCTTAAAAAATAAATCACATTCAGTTGTTCTGAACACTTGAAGCTTGTGCATACCTTTTTCAGTCCTTCCATCTGTTGCAATTCTGTTTTAAGCAGAGTGGTTGCATCCTTCTCTTGGTGCAGTTCTTTTTGCAAAGTTTGCCTCTGTTCCTTTTCAGATTTTAACTCCTTTTCCAGAGTTGAGCTATTGAAAAATAATTCATTCTAAAAAACCCTATAGCAGAAAAATATCCCATAGAATTTAAGGATAGCAACAGTATGAGGAGAAGAAATCTTGTCCAAAAGAGAGTAAAACTAGAGTGGTGTTCTGGGAAAGGAAAGAATGGGCAGCAGATATCAAACTGTTATGACAACAGACGTCAAAAACTATATTAACATCTTCAGGTCACAGGAAACAAGGAGCAACGAACAGCTAGAAGAAAAATAAACAACTAAAAGGCCCAACCCCCAAACCCAATCCCCACATGTACATATTTCACTACCTATGTTTAAATTGTTTAAAAGGGACACTCTACCCTGATGTCTGAACAGTGAAAGAAGCATTTTCTGTTGGTATTAGAAATCTTCAGAGGATTAACATTCCCTAAGAACAAGCCCCCAAACCCCCTTAAAAACCCCAATCTCTTTGGATGACAGTCTCTTCTCTGTTCAGCCTACAAGTGTGACCATGCCTATCTCCTGATTTATTAAAAAAGCAATTGAAAGCTCCATTGCTGGTTGGAATGGCTGGATTTCTGCTGGCACTCTGTGCTCTCAACTGGATATTCTGGAAAAAACCATGTGAAAATCCTCATGCTCACTGTGCACTGCACAGAAGTGCTGTGCTCCCCTGGATCCTGCCTGCTTCTGTCAATGCTCAGGCCAAGACAATTCGAACCTACCCCTCCTTAGACCCGAGCACAAAAGGAATAGAAAGGACTTCTGAGAGGAATGGCAAAAGGGAAGGAAAACAATTCCATCAGATTAAATACCATTTGCTGTCCAGCTGGGACATCTGCTGCCGACACGTGTCCAGCTTGCCAGCAAGCTCCTGCTTCATCTTGGTGCACCGTTCCTCGGCAGCCTGCCTGGCCTTTTCTGCCTGCTGCAGCCTACGAGGCAAGGAACACGTGCATTTGTTGTCAGTTCACTCCTTAACTACACCCTCTCATCCTCTTCTTTTAGATTTACCAGAACAGGCCTTTATAAAAGCTTGAACTGAAAATGCAAGTGGAGGAAAAAAAAAAAAGACTTTTGAAAGTAATTATTTCGGAAAAAAACCCCCAAACAACAAAAGCTAGAGTCATACTAGTTCTTAAGCTGAAGTTAAGGTGTTTTTAAATGGCCTGCCTATGGAAAGAGCTATGGCTTCTCAATGGGTCAGTTATGGGCATGTTTCCTGGGATAAGAGAACAGCAAGCACAGAGAGATAAGGAGGAGAAAGTAAAAAAGGTCATGCTGGCACATGTGCCCAAATGTCTATAGGGACATATGGAAGGTCATCCTGTAAAGGTTTACACTGGAAACTTTCTACTGACTTCAGTGTCGACTTTCTGAGCTTGTAGTTATTACCTCTCTTCCATTTGTTTCATAGAGGACATCATCTCATTTGTTTTTCCTTCAAAAGAGGATATTGCTTCTGTTTTCTGTTGTAATGAACACTCTGCATTCTATAGGAAACAGTGAACACAGTGTTTAAAGTCTGCCACCACATCAAGAATGTTCAGCTTGCTAAAGGCCAGGCCTGAGTCTAACTGGAATGTACAAACAAAATGCTGATAATGCCAGAGCAGACATTGTTCCACTTGTTTTGTTAAGACCTCAGAAAAAAATCCCAACCCTTAACTAAGTTTTTACCTATGACATCAGCTACAAGCCAAAAATCCTCTCTTTGGAAAAAAGCTTGAAGAAAGAAGTTATCAGATTAAATGAGCAGGATAAGATAATCAGTGATGATTTGAATGCAACCAACTGCACTCAGTGGGCATGGAACCAGGAAGCCAAAAAAACCCAAAATAAATACTGCTTTCAAAAGCAAAGGCCCAACTCAGCACTGGGGCTTCACTGGGCTGTGCCTGTGAAGGAGGCAAAGGCCTGGGTAAAGCCTGAATAGGTATCAGGAAACAGCCCATAAAAATTGAGAGGAATCCCCTCTGGATTTGTGGCACCACGTATGGGAGGGAAAGGCTTGCTAAACTCTTATTTAATGGAGAAGCTAGTTAAACTTTTATTTCATTAACAGCAACAATCTCTGTATATTTTGTGTGAGCACTACTCCTCCATGGCTTCCTTGTAGAAATGCTTATCAGTTTATTTTTTGTCCAATTGAAAAAAACCATGACATAACACCACAAACCCACCCAAACAACAGAAACCCCACAAAACCATCCCCAACCCCCTGCACATACCTGAGATTTGTGAAACATCTGCAAGTTAATGGCCTTCACTTCTTCTAACTGTTGGCGAAGTGCAACTAAAGTATCTTGTTTTTCATGAGTATCTTTTTCCAGAAGTTTCATGGCAATTTCCATTTCTGTTTTCATTCCAATTTGTAGCTCCAACTCTTTCTCTAGTTCCTTACAAAGAGATTTCCTAGTTGCTGCAGCGTAGTCATACATCAGGGATAAGCATTTCCAAAACCCATATAACCCTATACACAAAACTATGTGTCTCTGCTGTAATATTGGTAGTTTCTTTGACAGAGAAAGACCCTTAATTTCCAACATTCCAAAAGCCCCAATTCCCAGTTCTTTATAGACACTGTTAATGACCAATGCCCATCTGGCATCTTGCTTGCAATTCCCTCATGAATTCTGAATAGCTGCAAAAGGTGCACAGCAGATGTATTTTATTTGTAATGTTACAGTTTAGGCTGAATCCTGTGTCTTTTACTTCACTTTCTAGAGTTAAGTTTCCTTACCAGCCTGATTTTTTTTTCTTCTTTTAACTGCTTCCAAACATCACTGTACATTTCATCAAGACCCTGTCGTGACTGTTTGTAAGTATCCAATTCTACTTTTGTATCCTCTTTTGTTACCTACAAGAAACATCAGCAGAAAAGCCACATAATATCACAAAGTATTTAAAGTATCCCTGTAATTCTTGTGTGTAACACAGTATTTCTATGTGCCATTTCAAGTAAAATTCTTATGGTTTACAATTGATGACCTGGCAAACATCAATAAGCTGAAATTTCAAAGACACAATAAAAATAAATAATTCTAATACTTTGAATGCTCTCTCCCTTCTGCAAGTATATGAGTGTGTAATAAAGAACAGCAAAATCTAAATGCCTGAAAATCTAAATGCCTAAGATAATTAAAATGCCTGAGCATACAACACCCAAACTCAGTGATCTGCACTGCAGCCTGCTCAGCTTGGCTGAGCATTCCAGTTCCCAGTGGGTTTGAGAGCACTAACTACAGCTGATCAGAAGAGATCACTTATTTTAAGTCTCCTCATCATCATTAAATCGGTGACCTACCTCTACACTCTTTTCACTCCGTTCACGAATCAATTCATTCTGTTGCTTTAACTGCTGCTGCTCTTCCTGCAGTGATCCAATTCGGTCAGTAGCTGCTGCAAGCTGTTTATAAAGAGAACAGATCTATATTTAATCACTGTGCAAGCAGGCAACATCTGGAGCAATTCTAAGGTCAGCAGTTCAGTCTCTGTAGCAGGTGTGCTGCTCACTTCCCCTTTCAGGAGCTGCCCGACCCTCCTGCAGCCGAACAGCCAAAATTAATAACCCCACACACGTTTGTTCACTGCCTTCTGCTTCACACCCTCATCAATTATTATTAACTGCCCAAAGAAATGCATCCAAGTGTAAAAGGCTAAAATCCACCCTGGATCTGTGGTATTAACTAGAAGTCACACAGCAGGTCAGGGCTGGCATTCACTGGTGGAATTGTACAGCATTTTCAAGTGGGGATACCAAAAATACACTGGAAATTGGACTACACAGATCCACTCTGAAAGACAGATATATTTTTTGTGTGGTGGTGAGTTTATATATATATATATATATATATATATATATATATACACATATACACATAAAGCATGCTGCTGGATTCTATTTTACTTCCCAGCTGGGAAAGATTTCTTAACTCCTGTTTTTCCAGGATCACTCACATGACAAATACATACACGTGTATGTGCAGAAGGAAGAGGGACAAGTCATGTCCATGTCAGTGGTTTGATTACTTTTGGGTAGAGACACCATTGCAAGACCAAAAACTTGATTAAGGAAATCCATCTACCAAATAGGTGCCCAAAAGCATTTTAACCACTAATTTAATGCAGAAGCTTCCCAGAAAGCTTTCTCCATGTGCCAGTCTGCCCAGTCCCCCACATCTCACCAGTATCTACTCAAAAATGTTTTAGGTCTAAGGTACATTCTTGGGGAGTTTTGCCTCTGATGGAAAAGAGCTGTGAGAAATATTTAACAGACCAGACACAAACCTCTTCCTGGAGTTTTGAATTGGTCTTTTCCAAACAGTCTATTTTGTTCTGAAGATCTGCAACCGTGCAACTGCAGCAAGGAAGAGAGATGCATAAAAATGGTAAAAGAAGTGCCAACATTCAGCGTTTATTCCTGTCCTCAACAGTATTTTTTTTTACCATCTTGCATTTCTTAATAACTAAATACTTTGGTGAACTGAAAAATACCCCTGAAGAAGGACAACTGTCCCTGTTAAGCACTAAGAAGACCATGCCCTTCCATACAACTGGCAGCCCTGTTCTGGCTCAGCTATTGCAGTCCCAACACCTCTCCTGCTCAAGAGGGGAATTGAGGTCCTCTCTTCCCACTGAACAACCCATGGGAGGAAGAGCAGAGACTCCTCCTCTGAGGAATGAACTTCCAGATGCACTTGTAATAGTTTCTCTTGAAAACATACCTCCACAACGTTATGTTAATCAGCCTTAAAAAAGTAAACTACTATTACACAGACTTGTTTTCTGCATTGCATGTGCCTCCAGAAGAGCAAGACTACAATATGAAACTAAGATTTTAGGAAAATAATCAGGAAAGGCATTTCAATATCAGACAAAAATCTCTAAGACTGATGGCAGAGACATTCAAAGCCATAGTGAAAAAGCTAAACAGGGCAAGTGTTTGTATATGAGAATAGATGAAAATCCCACCTTAGATGTCGGTTCAGTTCTTCCACATAATGCTTCTGGTCAAGGACAGCTGTAATCCCTCCATCTCTAGTTGTAAAAGTAAAAATTTACTGACTGAGAAGAAACTCCTTCATTCTGAAGTGTTAGTTTGTACTAGGGCTTTCAGCACAGACTTGCAAACTGAGTTGAAACCTTTTATCCTCTCCTTATAAAATACTTGTGCCTGAGCTAGATGAGAAGCACCAGGGAGGTGAAGCAGCTGTTTGGCTGCTTTTCAGCAGCTCCACAGTAAAGTGCTCTGAACTGACAGAAGCACATAAAATATGAAATCCCCTTCATTTGCTACAGGTCTTCTAGATCCAGTGCTGCCAACAGCTGTGATCTCAATTCACCGAACATTTCACCTCAAATTACATTTTTTCCTCTATAACTGTTCTCTCCCACAGAGAGCTACTTAACTGAGAGCATTTCTGAAACAGTGCTTAGAAACAAAGCAGTGATTTAGCAGTGGGTGACCTGGCAGATCATCTCTTCTAAAATCAAAACAAAGCCCAATCTAATATTTGGGTGCTTTTAATTTGGTCCCAGCTCAAGACACAAACTCTCCACATTGTATTCTTGTTAAAACCACCACGGGCTCAATCTTTGAAAGTCAGTATTAGCTAACAAAATCTGTTTTGGATTCTTCTTTTAATATGATTAATAATTTGAGGTCTCCAGCACTCATGTCCTCCCACAGACTGTCTGACAGGTTTGTTCTACAAAACCCACAATGGTTTAGAATTATTAATTCACCATACGTACTGTTTGCCATCACTGTCCTGTGTTTCCTTAAGGTACAAGGAAAAATCAATCACTCCAACCTGAAAAATACATTTAAGATATTAAGACACCTTCATGGTGCAATTCTGCATAGAAGCAGAATTGGAAAATGATAAAATGTGTATTTGGAAAATGATAAAAATATGAAGTTTAAGTTTACAGAGACAATACCTATATTCTTCCTAGCTGATGCAAACATGGAAGCTAGTGTTTGTCATAAAAGCATATTTTAGTGTGAACAGTTTCCTAGTAGTTATTAGTTACGAGAGTATTTCTGTAAAGTACTACTTATGTACTTTCTTTCCATTCACTGTGGCAAACGTGACAAGCTTCAACTCAGGACATGCTGGAAAGAACTCTGGACCCATCTCAGTAAAGTATTTATAGATGTACTTAATTCTACTAGAATCTTATACCAACTGATCCTACTTAAGTTTAATCTTCACCTGGGAATCCAAGTCTTCTCCTTTCAAGCAAAGATTTGCATCAATAACATTCAGTCCAACCAGCAGACCCACAATAACTGCTCCTTCCTCCTCCATCATCAATGCATCAGGTTCATAAAATTCACTGGAAGAAATATTATCAGGCATCACTGCACATCAAACAATTATAGTGGCACTTCCATCACTGAAATCATATAAACAGTAACACAGCCTTTATAGAGCTCAGCTGAGCAGCCCCTTCCCACCAATTTATTGCACAAGGCTGAGGATTCAGAACTCTCAGAAAACACTTGACTAAGTTCCTCTGTAGCTTCACTGCAAAAACAATTAACCACTTGCTCCTCTGCAGGCTGCAAGAACAAGCTTAAAGTGGTCAAGGAATTACTCTCTCTGGAGCAACACAAGGTGTCAGTGATTTGGGGAACACAATTTACACAATATGCTCTTACCTTAACAGATGCTTATGGTCCAAGAGTACCTTGAGATAATCTGCCAGTTTCTTCTGCATGAGTGCTAAATAAAGCCAAGCCCTTCCTCTGCCCACAGCAGTCCTAAAATGCAAAGTTGCATGTTTTGGTAAAAACAAAGCTTTTTATTAAGTAGACTTGTGCAATTCAAAATTCTCAGTTTACAAAGTGAGATGAAGGATATTATTTGTTAAAAAAAACCCAAACAAACAAACCCTCCCCAGCTCCAAAACCCCAACAACTGAAAAAAAATATCCCTAGGGGAATGAACTGCTGTCTCCGGAACACAAAAGCATTTAAGTATATCCCATTCTTTGGTGAAGTAAAAATATATTGTAAAGTTTTCCTAACTTGAAAAGACACATATTGTCAGCTACCATTATAACCCAACCACTGATGCACCCTAGCACTGAAAACAGTTTCTTTCCATCATCCTGAATTACCCAAATTAAATACTACTAGTGCACTCACAAAATGACACAAAGTTATAAAAGTGGGGGAAAGAAGAGGAGAGAAAATAACTGTGAAGGCTTTAGTTATTTTTAGCAAGGTTAAAAAGTTTCCAAATACTGTTTTTAATCTGACAGTATTGTTTCAATCAGAAACTCTGAATATTTTGAGGTATTCTCCTTATCTCCTGGAGAAGTCAATGCCTCCTACATGCTGTATTTTTGCCTTTGGGAATAAGATCTCATTAAGGAAGCTGAGAGACTACACAAAGGATTCCTTTTCCCAGCAGTGTGAGTGAAATGCATCATCTCCAACAACCAACTTACTTCAACTCTGGCAGATTTTTAACACTAGTTGCTATATCAGATGCTTCAGGACACAGTTTTTCCACTAGCTCCAAAGGACCAAAAAACGATTTGTTCTGTCCAATAAAAGTCTTCTTCACTAAAGGGAGCACACAGAGAAGTTTGTGAGGAAAAGTAACAGGCTACCAACTCTGGAATTAAAAATTTTAGTCTATGTGTTACTTTGTCTTACCAGCTTCTAACATGTCAATGAAAAGGGGGCATTAAAAATACCTTGACAGTATAGGAGGCACAAAATACAGGGTGTAGAGGGCTAACCACATAGTTATATTTGTAATAACGATTAGCATTGTACATTTATGCAATTAACAATGTCATTCAGAGGTCAAACTGGAGACACAACAGAACTCAACAGCGACTCATTGACCTGCCTCTCCTCAGCCTGGTATCCGGAGCCCACCTTTCAGCCCGTGCTTGAGGCAGTGCTCCAGCACCACGAAGAACTGCTGCAGCGGGGGGAAGTCGGAGTCCAGGGTCCGGCCCAGGCTCAGGGCTGACTGGATCAGGGTTTTGATGCTGAGCTTCATCATGTTCATGAGGTTGGCACGTTCCTCCATGGTGTGGCACCGCGCACCTGGGGGCACACAGGTGGGGAAAGAAAAGCTGCTTTAGAAAAGACCTCTGAGATCATCAAGTCCAATCAGCACCATGTCAACTAGACCATGGCACTGAGTGCCACATCCAGTCTCTCCTTAAACACATCCAGGGATAGTGACTCCATCACCCCCACTCCAATGTCTAATCACCCATTCAGTGAAGAAATTCTTCAAAATGTCCAACATGAACCTCCCCTGGCACAGCTGAAGACTATGTCCTCTTGTCCTGTCACTGGTTGCCTGAGAGAAGAGGCCAACCTGGCTACAACCTCCTGTCAGGGAGCTGTAGAGAGCAATAAGGTCACCCCTGAGCCTCCTTTTCTCCAGGCTGAGCCCCCCCAGCTCCCTCAGCCGCTCCTCATCAGATTTGTGCTGCAGACCCTTCCCCAGCTCCTTTCCTTTCTCTGGACCCACTCCAGCCCTTCAATGACGTTCCTGAATTGAGGGGCCCAGACCTGGACACAGCACTAGAGGTGCCTCACCAGCGCCGAGTACAGGGGGCGAATCCGCGCGGAGACGCTGCCCAGCTTTCGGAGCCCCCTCCCCGCGGTGCCCCCCACCCATCCCGCGCAGGGGGCGGGCTGGGGGTGCAGCCCCGGGGGAACCCCCGCGCCGACACCGCGGGGAGCGGGGCCGCCGCTCCTGGCACCCGGGTGGGACGCGGCCCCAGCCCCCCGGCCCGGGGGGTCCCTACCTGAGCGGCGGGGCCGGGCCGGGGGGACCCGCCGGGGCTGAGGGACCCCGGCCCGCCGCGTTACCACGGCGACAGCGCGCGGGGCGGGCCGGGCGCCATCTTAGAGCGGTGTGAGGGGCGCGGGGCGGGCTCGTCGCAGCCCGGGGGGGGGGGGGGCTGTTGCAAAATATGGGATATGTACGAATTTTCTCAATAAAGGATGTTATTTGATATTCAGTCTTTGTATATTTTCAGGTCTAACCAACAGGAAGGGAGATTTAATCCGTGAAACAGATAGCAGCTCTAAGTGATGCCCAGGTAGGTGCTAGAAAGACAAATTACTTGTCTGTAGAATTGCCCTGTTAAAGTTTAGGGCTCGACATGTTTCAATAACCTCAGACGCAGGGGGAGGTTAACAAGGCCTGGGGAGAAGGATGTACCACTGAGAGTGGACACAGAGAATGCAGAACTTATGGACCGCAAGGACGGCATGAAGCTGAGTCAGGGGAGGTTTAGGCTGGATATTAGGAAAGCTTCTTCCCCCAGAGGGTGGTCGGGCACTGAAAAGGCTCCCCAGGGCAGGGGTCACAGCACCAGAGCGTTTGGACAAAGCTCTGAGGCACATTGTGGGAGTCTTGGGGTGTCCTGTGCAGGGCCAGGAGTTGGACTCGATGATCCTTGTGGATCTATGATTCTATGACATTCGGCAGAACCTCCAAGACAAGGAAAAAACTAATAAAGCCAACTCGGCAACTGTGCTGAATCAGCTCCAACTGGGTAAAAGGTAATTGCGGCAGGGGCCGATTGTGACCACTGACCCAATAAACCCACTGATGCAAAAGAAGACAAAGACTGAGCATGCGGACTAATTAGCATGAGAAGCGAGGGAATCATTAACCAATAGAAGAATACTAATTAATAAGAGGACTAGGTAACTTGTAGCCAATGAACATTAATGCCTTTGTTTGCTAAAACAGTGAAAAGTTTTGGTGGTCGTCAGGCTGGTTTTGTGGATTTGCCTCCCAGTGCCCCTTTCACTGCAGAACTGTAAATAAATCTAATACCTGCACTCTGTGTGGGTATCAGCCTCTTGGATACCCAGGGAAAAAACCTATTTTGGGACAAAAGGGGGAGCGGGACAGGGACTGGCTTCAGCCCCTCTGCTTCTTCAGGCATCCACAGTCTCCGACAGGTGCTGCCAACCACAGGTCACTGAAATCCTCTTTTAAGCCACCGCTGTTGCAGTAGGACAGTCCTGCTGTCACCTGTGGGTCAGACACGGTCACACTCCCCTGTGTCAGTCACACTCAAGATTGTCAACACTATTCCTAAGACTGTGCAAAAGTCTCTTCAGTACTAATTTTACCTTTCTTTTTGTGCACGCAGTGTTAATTTAGGATTAAAAATGAGCAAAACTCTTCCTTGTCTCAGAAGAGGGAAAATAGGGAGTCATTCTAATAGAATTGATCATAATAACCACAAAGCACACAAAGTTTTGTCATCTCAGCAGCTTACTGTACACTATACATTATATTGTATTATACTATAATATATATAGTTAATATGCAATATACTATATATAGTGTATACTGTATATTGACTATAGCAATTAGATGCCTCAAAACTGCATTTAAAGAGACATGAGACTGAGGATTAAAAGGGCTGTAATATTTTGAATGTCAATATTGTCAGGTTACACACTAGAAACAGAAAATCAGTGATTTTTTTTGGGTTGTTTTCAATATTAGCCATTTTGATGGTTTTCTGAATTAAAATTTTTACATATCAGGCATACTTTGCTTGTAAGCCTGGCTTAATATATATGTATTACCCACAAGATTTAAAAAAAAATAATGTGAATGAAATGTTCTTTATGAAAACAAACTTAAAGTGTCTTAATAATGGCTTGCATTAAGTTAAATAATTATTTGAACATTCTTTTTAGACTTTTTAGTTGCAAATTTACATAGTCAAGTACATCTTTTGCAAAACTGTGCAAGCTGGTACATGCAAAATAAACAGGTATTAGACACATTACCGAAGCCAAGCCTCAAAGATTAGGAATCAGGTTACCCAAGTGCAAAAGATCACAGACATGATGCTGCAATCTTTAAGAATGCAGTCACACAGTTTTGTCTCTCATCTAATTCAAGAGATTTGTTCCAACATCTTTTTGAAGCCACATGCCTTGTTTACTGTAATTATTCAGCACACTTTGAAGTCAGAAAGCACTGAAGCACAAAGGAAAGCTCACAGTTCTCCACCTCTTGGTCTTTGGGACTGCAAGTCTTTCTTGATTTGTTTTCTTTAGATTTGTAGCTCCCGGCCTCTCTGCAAGGCAGGACACAGTTTCTTCAGTGGCACACCCTGGTTTAGGATGGGGTTTGTGTGTTTAAAACATGTGATCAACAGATGTGAAGCAGCAGGTAGAGATTATAAAATCTCAGGAAAAAGAGGATACAGGGAACAAGCTCTAAATTTTCCACAAGTGGTCTTGCAGGTCTTAGCTTATTTCTTAAAAATATCTGCTTTAAGTTAAATTTATAGTGCTCAGCCAAAGGTAATATTGAACAGGTAGAACAGGTGACTTAGTGCCTGTTCACATTTTATATTTAAATTATGATCAGATTTTTTGTATGGAATTTTCCATAAAACTCATCAACATATCCAAATCCTTTGAATAATCTGGGAACGTGGTGTTGTAGTCCCTTACTTTACAAAGAAGAAGCTAAAAGACTACGGTAAAAGTTCCATTAAGTGTGGGAGCTCCATTTCAGGCAAGAGAACATCACATTCCCTGTCCCTTGCCAAAAGCTGTATGTTCTTGTGAATTACATGTATTCACAGCATTATTCCAAATGCAAATGAAGAAAATGGGATATTCTGCCCTTTGTCAGGTTAAATCCCAGGTGCTCAAGATGGGCACCCAGGAAACAAATCCATTAGAAGTTTGGCGTGAGACTTTGAGATGCAGGGAAAGACAAGAGTCTATTTTTTTCAGGACAATTAAACTCTGACCATGCAACATTGGGGAATTTTCACAAAAAAATGAAAAAGTCCATTAGCGGTAACTGGTTTTCCCATCCTGTCCCTGCTGAGCCCCACAGAACGCTGCCTTGAACACTCAGTACCATCAAAAACAAAAAGGTAGCACAAGGGAGCAAATCTGATCTCCACTGCTCCAGACTTAAGCACCAGTATGAGACACTGGAGTACAAGGCTCCAGTCCCAATTTCTGCTGCATTTGAATGGGGTTTTTTTCCACATTATGAGTATCACTGAGATTTATTTTCCATAGGATTCAACTAAAGTCTTTTTCATTCAGTTCTAAGAGACCTGTTCCATAAAACTGTACAGCTGCTAGATCCTTGAATGCAGATGTTCAACAAAGCAAGCTGTGGTTAAACTTTTAGAGTAGTTAAAAAGTAACTTGTAACAAATCTGTATCTTAGTTTGCTTGTCCACTCTCTGACATGATAGATACAGCGAGTTCCTGCCCTGAACCAGCACATTAGGGAGGACATGGAATTGGGAGATCCCTCAGTGCAGCCGAGGGGAGCTTTAAGAAGAGGGAGAAAAGCCAGCAAATAAAAGCTTACAGCATAAAACTAAAGTCAACTTTCCCAAATATATTATGAGTTTAGTTTTCTTTTGGTTATAATACACTTAAGTTCTACATCTGTGTCGATCGTTTAATTCTGCTCCGATACAAAACCGCAGCATCTTAAAAAAGAAAATTCAAAGTAACACCCATGCACCACTGACACGAACCAGCAGCACTTACGGGAGCGAACTGATTTGCGCACCACAAAAGCGAGTTTACTAAAGAAGCGGAGCCGTACTTGTCTTTGCCGGGCTGTCACTGCTGCCGGGCTTGGACACGAACCCCACCAGGGACGCGGACTTCAGGGCGCTGCCATAGCTCAGTGCCAAGTTTTCCGAGGCTTTCTTGGCCAGCGACAAGATCGGAGCGGACCACCTCCCTTCCTCCGGCTTCGCTTTCTCCTCGTTTCTCAGCTCGGCCGCGTCAGGGAGCTGTTTTTTGTCAATAATCTCGAAATCCTCCTCCCTGCCCGCGGCGGGCGCGGAGCGGCGCTCCCCGGCAGCCATCTTGGGCGGGTCACATGACCGCGGCCAGCGGCGGCGGGGCCGCCCCCGGCACGGGGTGGGAACCGGGAATGCGGGCAGGGACCGGGAATTCCGGCAGGGACCGGGAATGCAGGCGGGAACAGGGAATGCGGGCAGGGGCAGGGAGTGCGAGCAGGAACAAAGGAATTCGGGCAGGGACCGGGAATGTGGGCAGGTGCCGGGAGCCCGGGCAGGTCATGGATCCCAGGCACGTACTGGGATCCCGGGCCGATACTGAATCCGTGGAGGTATCGGGAGCCCGGACAGGTACCAGGATTCTGTGCAGGTACCGGGAGCCTGGGCAGGCACCGGAGCCCTCGCAGGGACCAGAGCCCGATCAGGTTACAGAGCCCGGGTGGATACTGTGGAAACCTGGGCAGGTCATGGAGCTCAGGCAGAGCATAGAGCCTGGGCAAGCACCGGAGCTGGGGTAGGTCATGGAGCCCGGGTGGGTACCGGGAATCCTGGCAGGTACCAGAGCCCGGGCAGGTACTGCAGCCAAGGTGAAGCATCTGTCTGCATTGGCAGGGCTGCGAGACAGGCCTGGCCAGGACTGAGCACTTCCCCTGGTGTTCTGAGTTACAGACTCGTAGGGTTGTGGAAGATGAAGAAAGAGTTTACCTTTAAACAAGTTAGGAAAGTTTAACAAAAGTACAGATTTTTATTGCTATCCATATCCCCAGACATCATTTTCAATTAGAAAATTAATGCCTTTTGGCATCTCAGATTTACACGGTTAAGCTGCGACAGATGAAAAAGACCTTTATGACTCTGCCTGTGGTTAAAATGGAGGCTTGGTGTAACAGATGCACTGCTGTGACGAGGGCTTGCCTGCATCACTCACATGAAAACCCAACTAGCCAGCAAGGCCACCTCACTAATGTGTTTGGTAGAAAAGATGTATCATAAAGAGGAACTGAAATTATCCTAGTATGAAAATTTGATCTTACTGGGTGCCTCAACTATTGGTGTAGCCCACTGATGTGTGGCTTGTTTTCTGTTTTCCCATCCAGCAACTGCCTGTGCTTGAGATACACCACTTATTTAGCCATGTGATAGTAGATGCTGTATAGCAGCTTTTTTGCTACCTAGATGGAAGTCTTCTGGAAGGAGAATGAGAGAGTTGAAAATCAATTTCAGTAGTCTTGCAGCAATATAAATCTTCAGGCCTATACCTTATTTATTCTACAATAAGCTATTTTAAGATTGATTCTGTCATCTTGGGGTCTCAGACACTGAAAATTTACCAACTTTTGTTCCTCAAAGCACTGGGAAATGTTTATATTTTTGTTGAGAATTCAGAGATCAGCAGCCTCTTATTCACCCATGATTCATATGAGCTAAGTATAGGCTTTAATCTACTTTTGCTAAAGGGTGATAGAGATAAGTTTTACTCCATCTTGTGGACTGCAGCAGTATTGGGCTGTGTTTATAAGGAAATAATGTCTCATAGCTCTGTAAGTTGCTATCTTGCAGTTGACTACGTGAATATACCTCTTGACTTGAGTAGGAGTTTACATTGATTTTTTGTTAGAGTCAAGGTGGAGAGGTTAGTCTTAGCTAGAAGCAGGATTCTAAGCATTAAATTAATGTTTCTTTTCCAGTACATCTGAAGAAAAAGATATAAAAGTTTTGTGACTGAGAAAATAAGAGCAAAGCCAAGACTCCTATTTACCTCATTATGTTGCTCTCTTAAGGTAACAATGATCCACACTCCCCTTTATAGCTTCATAATTATCTACTTTGTAAAAATATTAAGTGAAACTATCACATAGTCTGTGATCATCTTTTCTTACTATTAAAGACACATTTGACCATTTTATTTCAAGTGTCTGTTGAGGAAACTTTATACTGTGCATAAAATTTAATTGTGCTTCCCTTGTAACTAGTTGGTCAAAATGACTTAAATGTTATGAAGTCAGTCACTGATTGCTTTAAATGCCTCTGTCTTCACATTTCTTATTTTAAAGCAGGCAAGAAGTCTTGTGACATTGTGAGTCCTAAAATAGAGATTTTTTTTGTTTACAGATTACAATTTCATAAGTAGTCATTTGGGGCAGATAAGGAGGGTGTAATTTATACAGAATAAAGCTTTAAGCACATAAAATTAAAAAAAAAAGCTACAAAATTTTTTTTTTTAATAAAAATAAATTTAAAAAGGGGAAAAACATAAGTGATGTTACTTTGGTTTTGGTTCACAGATTTATCAAGGAGGGGCACTATGCATGAATAACACTACTCACTTGTAGCTTTGAGAGTGGGCTTACTTTTATTTGTCTTCTGCAGATGATGATATTTCACCACTGTTGTCACTTTACAGACCACTGGTCCAGCTCTTGCTACTCATGTGAAGATGAACAATATTTTCTTTTGAAAACCCATTTTGTGGCTACTCTAGGTCTGCCACACTACATAAATGTCAGTGGAATGTCATGTGGAAATGTGTGTCATTATAGTAAATAAAGGAAAAGATAGTGTAAAATGTAGAGGAGAAACTTGCATTAAGATGCTGGCACAGAATCAAAAGAACAGCAACTTGCTCAATACAGATTTAAATCAGCCAGTTGAGACCAAATACTCACCAGGTATATGTTGAATGACAGTCTTAGGAAAAGTCCAGTATATTTATTGTTCTGCTCTGAACTATTTCCAGGTTTTTAGAAAAAGAAAAAGGAAAAAAGCTTTCAATAGGAGTGTAGTGGACTGGAATGTGAAGTATCAGAAACCAGGTAAAACCAACACGCGGGTTTTCCTTTTTGTTCTTTATCATTTTTGGCACTGTAAGAAGAAAGGCAGAGGCAGAACTTCCCAGTAGGTGACACTGTGGCACTACTTTATCTGCAGAGCAGCCTCTAACATCCAGCAAGGACAGCCCCAGAGCAAACACCACCTTGTGCAGCTACCTGAGAAAATACCAGAGAGCCCCCAAGAAAAAGAAAAGAAACAAGCTGAGCTGCTCTCCTGAGCAACCCCTGAAGCTGCTCTGTGACATAACCTGTGCTCACAGAGACCATGTAGGGAAAAGGAAGTAGTTTCTTGGCTCACTTTTATAGGACCTTCAACTTGTGACTGTTAAATAAGTGTCCAGGAATATTCCCTAATGGAATCCTAGACGTTAATCAGTCAGGGTCATTTACCAGTTCTAGAATTTCATGTGGGATTATGAAATTATTAGTATTTTACAACAGTTGGGTTTTTTCCTGTTAAAAGTTGTTACATAATGTTCCAAGCAGTTTATGTGTAGGGAAGTTTGGATAAATTATATAATTTGATCCAGTCTACAGAAATCAGAAATCAGAGCACATCTATTTGAATAGTGTGATTTATAGACTTTGTGACCTGTGTGGTTTTGGGTTATGTTTTTCATGACTCATCTGTTTTGTTTGGGTTTTTTTTTCCTTGGTTCTTACTAGCTTGGCTTCTCCCCCCATTATTGCATGCAGACAGTTTAGTATCAAGTATAATTTCAAAGGTTTTATAAAAGTGATGTAAATTGAGGGACATAGGGTAAAAGGAATTATAAATGTTATTACAGACTGAATCCTAGTAAGATAGGAACATGGTAACTTTGAAATTACTGACATTTCTGGTACTTAATGCAGTTTTCAACTAGCACACATGAGAATACTTATATGTGACTTAATTAGCTGAAGAAATGGGCTCATATTTTGCTAATAGTGTAACAGAAATTTTGCAAATTGCAGAAATAAACATTGTTAGATATTATATAAGCCAGTGAAATACATTATATACTCCCTAGACAAGTTTAGAAAAAGACCTTATGCTACACAAAAACATTGTTAGTTATTTTAGTCATATATTTTATATAAATATGTAAAATTTTGCCAGGTACTTCATATATCAGATGAAAGTGTTTTGCTGCTCCAGCCAAAAAGATAAATTATGCAAAAGGTATTTGGTTTCCTAAAACATATTTAAATGGTAAGTTTCTTCTTCAATAGGAATACTAAACAAATCTTTTCTGTTTAAGATACTAAAGAATATTTAGGTGCTTGTATGCAGGTCTGGTGACACGGCACTTGTGCACCTGAGGGCACAGTGTAGCACAGACTGGCTCAGGTCTCTCCACAAAGAATTCAGGTCTCATAACTCAGTCCCCTCTGTGAGGTGCAGTAAACCAAGAGTTGGAAAAGATTGCAACAAGTAGTGTGAGAAGTGCAATTCCCAGCTTTTCTCTTGCCTTTGATTTTCTCATTTTCTGATTGCTCTGTGAGTGACACTGCATATTAATTAGGAAGATATCTAGAGAGCTTAAACCGAAAGTGAAGTCAATAAATCTTTAGCTAGATTTTTTCTTTGTTTTAAATAGGAACAATATCTTCTCTCTCTCCTTTCTTTTCTCAGAGCATTTTTCCTTACAGAGCTGTAACCAATACTTGGTTTGCCCCACTTAGGGATTGCTCCCAGACACTTTGATTCAATAGGAATTTTTATGGGGGGAAAAAGGGAAAAAATGAACTAAGTGTTTTACAGATGTGCAAAAGCACCTTTGTTATTGACAGGATCAAAGGGAAACCTAAGCTTTTGGGTAATGCAGGTGTGCAGCTCAGTCAGCTTCACTGTGTCTCTGTTACCAGTTGCCCACATTACAAGTTAGGCTAATTTGTCTTCAGGTCTTTCAGAGTAAGAGAGAAGCAGGAGCAGGCAGGTTAGATGTTAACAGTGAGGTTGCTGAGTGGTCTCTCACCAACAATCCTCTAGAAATATCTTCACCAATCCATTTGAGGGAGTTAATCGTATGTAACCATGTCACCTTTGGAAACAGAACTGAGAAACATAGGGCACCAGTCACTCTAGTGATTTAAACTAGTTTAAAGGGCCACTGGAGTGCTGCTGTTCTCCTTTTCCTCCAGCTGTGTGTTCCCATTTCCTTACAACAGCACAGCTCCCCATCTGACCTCTCCACAAGCCAGTCACAGGCAAAACTGGCAGGAAATGCAGGCTGTAGCTCTCTAGCACCCTAAGGCAATTGAACTGCTGGCTGCCTTGTTCCATCTCTTGCCTCTGGCCAAACCCTTTCCTCAGGTCCCTTGGTCGTTGGGTTGCTGAGCCATTTCAATGCACTGAGTTGGCAGAAAATTAGTACAACAAAAGTGAATAGTTTTTCTGCTGATTTAATGCACTGAAACAGTTCGTATTTTCCAAAGTGTGTGTTGGAAGGATTGCTCACTATATGGGTGTCCTGTTCAACCCCCAGTTTTCTGCCTGGCCTGGGTTCTTCACAGAGACTCCACATGGCAGATTAACAAAACAGATGACAGAGTTACCACTGGAGTGTTTTATCTTAAACATCCTTCTTTCCATCTTTTGTCAATCATAGGGACTCCTGGCATCATCCCAGCAGTAAATGCATAGGGGAAAAAAAGGACCAGAATCAGAAAGAGGAATCATTGTCCTGCTAAATTCCAAAAGCTTCTAGTAACCAATGGATTAGGGAATTTGTGATTAGGAGTTGCATCTGAAGTAGCTGTCTTTAGATAAAGAGAAAACAGAGAAAACAAGACATGGGTGTAGACTGAAGGCTTGGACACCCAATAGCAGAACCTCCCCAGAAGTTTCCAAATGATTATTCTTTCAGATTTGTTCTGTTTAAATCCTCAGTTTACCCTGTTCCTGATTTGTACATTTAATCTTGGATGCTGATGATATTGTCCTGTGGGCATATGTAATTTCCTTCATCAGAAACTGAGAAACGGAGCAACCAAGGAACCATGACAAATTTTTCAGCAAGGAAAAAGAAATTAGAAGGGTCTAATAATGTCAAATGCATTTAGTGTGCTACAGGTGGCATTACTAGAAGTGCACACCATGGCAAATTTCTGTTGACACCTCACCTGATGTAATACAGATCTCTTTAAACTATCTCACATGATCAAGAGAATTCCTTTTTCTACAGCAGACCTCCTTCTTAGGGGTGAACCTTAAAAGCACACGAAGATAAGAGTTACAGAATTGTGAAAGAGCCATAATTTATAATAACTTGGGTGGCAATAAAGAAGTGTAATGATGGCTTCAATGAAATGAAGTGGAGGTCAATAATCTTTTTAGGTGAAACTTGTTTAAAATTTCGAGCTGTGTGGAAGGAAGAGATGTCTAATTGAATTGCCACTTTGTGCAAGTGGGGAGGCAAAGACACCTCTGGTAAATGGCTGTGGTTTGTTAACACAGAGTGGTAATTGGCATCCAGCTGTTAAGATACAGTGTGTTGCCATCTTTCCTTTTCCTCTTTGGTCTATTAATTCCAGAAGATTTTACACATTGCCCTGACTGCTGTTGGAAATACGATATTAGTAATTGTAGCAAAATTTTCTAGACCTCAAATTTGAATAATTGTTCTCTTTTCAAAAGCAAAACAAACCCCCCAAACCCTCATCTGAAAATGGACCTATTGACTGAAATGAGGAAGAAAAATGTGAGACCCAAATATTGTAATAAAGACTAAAGTTTAAGAGTTAAGGAGTTTGTTGTTTTTCTAATCAGCATAAACCACACGTTTCGTTTTCAACTACAATAAGAGGAATAAAAAATCCTGTCATTCTCTGCCAATTACCATTTCAGGCTCTGATCTGGTCAGAATTCATAAGCTCCCAACTCCAGTGCTGCCAGGATATGTTGGTATTGATCTTCCCTGAGTCAATGCTTTATAATAGTTGAGGGCATGAGGCCACCCAAGGCACTGTCACATAATCCTGAGGGCCTACTTTGGTCTTTAACTGTTTCAGGGTTGCCATGTGCAGTCTGTAAATACAGAAGGAAAAGATCTTTTTTTTTTCACTGTATTGTGTTGGTGTGTAACCACTGTTGTCTTGGAACTCTCAAAACAGGTTGTTATTCCAGGTGCATCTCCAAATGTTCCAATTAGAATGGTTCTTGCCAGTCAGGCATCCACTCCCAGGATGAACAGATCTCAGTTTTACTATTAATGTTTGAAAATTTTTACTATTAATGTTTCTGAAAAACCCACAAGTAGTTTCAGGTAAAGGAGGAATCTGGAGATGCTGCTGAAAAAGATGAGTAAGTGGGATGTAAAGGCAGGTACAGCTGGCTGTATATTGGTTGTAAATTGAAAAGTTATTGGGAGTTGCATGGTGACAGAAGAATAGTTGGTTTTTGATTTCTGGAGAAAATGTTATGTTTATATGTTTATATTGCTTGATTAAAAAAACTGCACAGTTCAACACTAAGTGATACTGCATTTTACTCAGAAGGAGAAGCCTTATGGCTGAGACACTGCAGGGAGACTTAGATCTTTGTACTATTCCCAGATCTGTGGTAGTTTATTTATGTCCTAATGCTTACATTGTTTATGATTCTGATCTTTGCCTTAGTTTTCTTTCTACAGGAGAGTCACTATCTTCCTTAATTTTGTCCACGTAGACTGCAAGGCTGTTTGGAACAGGGACTTCTTATTGTATTACTAAATGCATGTATCATGGCTGGCACAATCAGAGCTAATGTGGTTTGAGTATATATTTGATATTATTATATATATGTTTAATGCTAATATTTAAAAAAAAAAAATCAAAATGCTGCTGTTGAATTGGAGTGCTTCCAGGTAAGGTTACTTTTATGTCTGGTTGTAGAGAAAATGTTGCACAGTGAAAGCTATAAATTTTCATTAACAAAATCAACCAGATTTGCCACAGGCTTCTAACATCAGCTCATTACATGTCTTTGAAAGTAAAGTATCTTAGTTATTTGTAGAGGCTGAGCTGCATAATCCGTATGTGCTCGAGAAATTATGTAGGTATGATGAATCCCAGAATTAGAAAGATGAAGGAAAGACAGCAAAATTTTGTCCTGAGCAGACTGGATGTTAGAGGATTTTGAACATATTTCAACTTTTTGATAGTGCAGTTGTAGAGGACTAGGACTGTATGATAGCAGAGGAAAGTTCTAATATATTTCTTTATATGACTGACTTATGTTTTCTCACCATTGTGCCCATATTTGATAAAATCCAATGAAAGAAAAATCAGTTTGATTCCTAATATAGGCACTGCCATTATTTTAACATAAACCCACCTTTTTTTCAGGCTAGTCTCTTCTTAGTGCAGATACAAAAAAATAATGGAACTGTAGATCTAGATGCAAGTTAACTGTTTTTCAAAATAATTTCTGATACAGATCTCTTTTCATTTGACTGTGACACTCTATAGAGATTCCTAATTAGCCAGCTTCTTTTTAAATTCAATTTTAGATGAGAATCAGAGCAGTCAGTTGTTTGATTTCCTGCTGGTGGGGGAGTTAGTGAGCAGCTGCCTGGTGCTTAGTTGCCAGCTGGGGTTAAACCATGACAACTCATTATGTGAAGTTTTACTTCTAGAGCAGCTCTGAGATGCACTGAGCACAGAGTCCAGAGGAAAATACTTGATTTGTGGCTAAAATACTTCTGAAATTTATTAAAACCAGTTTTGTGATAGACTGCAGATAGTGCAAATCTGAACTTTGGGCCTTAAAATACTCCATTCTCAATTCTGCTTTTTATATTTGTCTTCTTTCTTTATGTTCCCTCAGTGAACACAGTTGACGGTGTCATGATCACATTTTTTTTTCACTAATATTTATATTGCTTTATCAAGAGGAGCTTCACTGGCATTAATTAAAGATATGCCCCCTGCTTTAAGAGAAGGAAACAAAAAAGTGATTTTAGTCCCTGCTAATCAAAATTTCAATCTCTGCAGTGAATAATTAATAGGAGATCTGAACCTCTGTGAAGTAACTTTCTACTTATGAGCAGGAGAGGAGCCACTGAAAACTGGTAAGAATTTTCACTGGGAAGGTTCCTCAGTATAGGGAACTTCATGATCGTAGTTGTGAGGCTTACTGTTACTTTTATTTAAAATTCCTGAAAAACTTTATTTTCCAGGGCAGATGTGAAGCCCATAGACACTAGTAGTGGAAAAGTGGGATATGTTCAAATATAACATGCATTGTCCTTAGGGATCATAGGAAGAAGAGATGGAATTGGGACTGATAACCAATTGTAACAGAGCCCCAAATCCTCAGGTGTTTTCCTGCTCAGGTCAGTAGAAGTTCATCTTTGGTATTAAATCTTGTGTTATGTCTGAGCCAGTGCAGGAGCTCACAACCTCCAAGAGGACAATGTCACCTCTTACTTCTTTTTTTCTGCTTGTTTGTCATCAGCATGTTCCTCCCTTCATCTTCCTTTGTTGGCTCAGGGACTCATGTGACACTGACCATGAGCTGATTCAGCTGACTAAATGAGCAGAAAACTACACCCCCCAAAAAAAACCCACCACAAAACAAACCAAAAAAATATCCCTCAGTATTTTTTCTGCTAATTTGGAGAGTTGAATGAACTCACTAAGAGTCAAAGGAGTCACAGAGACAGTGCAGGGATGAAAACATGTAAGTGGGAGAGGAACCTTTCCTCTCCATGGGAAATTACATATCAGTTCAGCTACTTCAGGGCAGGAACTTTTGTTATTAAACTGAAAATCTAAGTGCAATGCTTTTGATTTTTTAGCAAGTCTCTCCCTCTCACAATTTAAAACCATTTTCCATGTTACAATATGCATTATTTTTAAAACATGTCCAATATGAATTAGTTGGAATTTTACGTTTTTCTTCTTTGTTTTTAGAAGAATATCAATACAGAAATCTAATCTTTGTGAATCATGCAAGCTGGCAAGAACATCTGTATCTGCTTCAGTCTGAGAAATCCGTGTTCTATAGGTGACACTTAACAATCTACTTCACTTTAGCATATGCTTAATTTTGCTGATTTGAGTGACCTTGCTTAGGAATTAAACAGGCAGGATTTGACCCTTGACAAGACAAAAAATTAGGCATCTCAGGAAGTTCTGTGTTCCCCTGTTTTTGATTAGTTGATTAGCCCTGTTAATTAACAGTTTCATTTCCAATGCACTGTCCACACATACTTGTCTTTTTCCTTTGACTGTGATAGTTTCCTACCTGCTATTCTGCAGAGTTTGATGAAAATTCAGCTGCTGTGAGGAGCATGTGGCACCAACAGTCTGTGATGACTCAACAGCTGGCAGATGGCCCTATGCTTTTGCTGAGTAAGCTGTTATTCCTGAGTTTGCAATTTAATGGCTTATATTTTGCTGGAAAAATTTATACCATGATGTGACAAGTAAAGAGAAGCCACAATAACTCTCACATTTCTCCTACCTATGTTTTTTTTTTTATAGTTTTGTACCAGACTAAAATAAGACTTTAAAGCAGTGGTCTCTTTTTCAACATCTGAGAATCTCTCATACATCTGTTTCTTTGAGGTATTTCTAACTAACACATTGAATTATAAAGGACAAAAGAAAAGAACCTGATGTTATTTTTAAAAATGATTATAATAGAAAATTTTATGAACAAGGAGCTATGCCTTTGTAGAAGTAGCAATTTTTGCTGGACTGAATTTCTGTCTCAGAATTCCCAGACCTTTCAGTCTTAAAAAAGGCTTTTTCTTTTTTCTTTTTTTTTTTTTTTTAATATCAGTAGAAACGCTGTATTGTACAATAGGAAATAAAATAAAGATTTCACAAGGTTTTACATTTTTCTTTACCCAGATACACTGAATTTTTATCTTAATCTTGAAATATTGTAACAAGGCATGGGATTATCTTAAAAAGAGCTTAGTCTGCTGCTACCTCCATATTTGCAAAGAAACTTAGGAAACCCAGCCTGGGAAACCTTATTTTAATATAGTTCTGAGTATACAGTTCATTACTGTCACTAAGACACTCAGATTTAGCTTGACTTAAATGTCAGAAAATATTATTCAGGTGTGGAAGACACCAAAGATCACAGCTAACTGGTATATTGAATCTTAATTAGCAGGGAGACCATATCAAACTCAGAAGCTTCTATGAACTAAGAAAACAACCCTGACATTCTCTGCTCAGCTCTGGATATTTGTTACTGACTTTGATCTCCAGTGATAATCTCCAAAGACTCAGGATTCTGGCTCACTTAAAAATTGAGTTTATTTTCAAACTTTGCTGTGAAGACATTATTAGCAAATAACTGGAGGGACTGGAACCTCATAAAAAGCACTTTATTTCCCATTATGAGAGTTAGAGTTTAGGCAACACCATTACATAAAGTAAAGCTTGTTTCTTCTCTGCAGCTCAGTTTACTTAGTGTTAAATATATTCTGTGCATTGACACTGTGGCATGTTTGGTTTTTTTTAACAATCATAGGGGTTTTTGTTGGTCCTGTTATGTTGAGAAAATATCACAATATTTTTAAAAGATATAATAAACAAATAGTTGTGAAATGGCCTAATGCATTATCCTTTGCCTGAGTTAAGACTACAGTCCACATCATAGTTAATGGACTCATCTGACAACTAGAAAAAAAAATCAGTTTTTTCTTCTAGGTTTTCCTCTCAGATATTTGTTCTTGGCAGGATTATTTCTTATTAGATTGTTCTTTTTCCTGATCTCAGAAGGAACACACGCAGTGAGTGAACAAGCAGACTTTGTAGCTCATGCATCTGAACTGCAGCTAATAAAATGCAGACTCTCTTGCTGAAACTGCAGCTAAATTTGCATTTTTAAGAAGTCTGTTGTCACGACTAATTACATAATTTCCCTTTTTTAAATGAGAACATTATGGGAACAACCTGTGCAAGACTGCCTCAAACTTCAGATTATTTGGACTCTTATTATGGTAAAGTTTATGAATTTACAATGTGATCTTGAAAAATACTTTAGGTGCTCAGAAGCCTGAGGTGAGTTTAGCTTTTATTTGAGAAGGCCACATTAAATGTTATCTCATACTTCTGTTGTAATTTTATTGGCACCACATCACCTGTGTTATAAAAAAATTATTGGTGTATCAGAATCTGTTTCTTTCTTCCTGACATTTCCATTGTTATGAAAACCAAAGCTGAAATCTCACATCAAAGAAGTTGGAAAATACACTTGTGCTCATATTTGAACACAAGCAAAACAACTCTAAGCCCATTTTCTTGTTTCTTGGATAAGTAAAAAAACATTACTGGTATTTTCTAGGCAAGATACCTACCAAAATCAATGAACTAGTACATGGGTTTACATGAAGTGCTGCAAAAAAAAAAAAAAAAAAAAATGCCCCAGGGAACCTTTGTGAATATTTATCTAAAGCCCATGTGGAAATGTTGTGCTAGGACAAATGGAATCAACACTTGGATGCTGCAAGTGATGCTTGGAGAGGTTGAGATCAGCTCATCATTCTGAAGTCAGTCAGGCAACCTTTGGGTTGGCTGTAGGACACAAAACCTGATTGCTTTGTGGTACTGAAGCTTATGTTGATCATGATGCAGGAATAGTCATGGGAGGTTTCACTCAGTGCTCAACTGGCATTTTTTTGTGCAGAATGGAGTCGATACAAAATTGTAATTTCAGTTTGTAGAAAGTTCTGAATTCCACAGTTTGTTTTCATCTCAGGCTACGCAGCAATGCGCTTTCCCAAGCAAGTTCTTAATGCAGCTTTGTTTCAACTGACACATTGCTGACAAAAATTGTCTGTCAAAGTGCAACATAATTTCTCCCATGGCTGCTTTGCTGTTAAACTTCATTCTGGTGTATTCTGGGAACCTTCAGATGTGTAACTATGTGTCCTCTGTCCTTTGGGAAACAAAGTGATACCATTGTCACAAAACCTACAGGACATGACAATACTGTTAGTTTTACTTCTCAGGTTTAGCAACAAAGTTACAAATAGTCCTTTTACCTTGGATAATTTATCACTTTCTACATTTTGGAGTGTAGACTGCATTTAGTGGCCAAATTCCCTTGTGACTATTGATTATTTTCTGATTCTCATTGATAAATATTAGGGGAATGGAAATAGTAGTTGTTCATCTGGTGTGCAGAAAATGTGATTTGACACACCCAAGTGGCTTTTGGGTGGTAGATCCTTATAAATAATTACACAAGAGTTGCTTGAACTTAATTTTGCTTTATTTAAGAAACAATAAAGAATGTAAATACTTTGCCAACTGACTCCCAAGGAAAGGAAATGTAGGGCATGTAATAATATGTTAAATTTAGAAATTCATAGAAACATGGCTTTTCGTTACAGGCTTTGCCCTCCTACTATTGCATATATTAATTTTTTATCTTCTAATTTCTCCTTTTTTATTCTGTCTATGGAAGAGGTCATTCACTTGTAGTGTGTGACTGTCAACTGTTCAAGTACAGAATATTGACCATTTTTTTGAGTTTACTGTTGGTGAATAAGCCATTCAAAAATAATTTTAGTAGGGTTGGCTGAAGCCCATAAGTCACATGCTATTTTGGCTTTTTATCTTATTGAATTCGGGAGTTGAAAGTGACATAGTAATGAAAAGTCAGAAGGGGGAGAAGTGGATCAATATATTGCTAAATTCTTATTGAAATTCTCATGCTTAGACTGTTCTGGGCGGTTTTATTTCTGCTTAACATTTGCTGAGTAAAAGTCATTGCCCTAGAGATGCAAGATTTATTGACACACAGAGATGAAAATGATTAGCTAAAAGGTTTCTGCACAAAGAGAATCAGAATCAGCCGAGACACTACAGGGTGGCTCATATACAGGAGGCTGAGCTATTTCAAATAAGTTATTAATGTTCAAAGCTAAAAGCTTAGGTTGTTAATATTATACCAATTGTTTATTCTTTGCTTCCTTTGTAGGGATCATAAAATTCTGGAAAAAAAAAAGCTTTCAGTTATATATATAGGCTTATATATTCTATATACACACACACTTTGCTTGTTAGAGTTCATAAAGGCTTTATCATGTTTTCACAGATTTATTTTCCAATTAAGTAAATGGTGGTTTATTTGCAGATTCCAGCTTTTCAAGAATTGTCTCTATGGCACGTTCCTGCAGTCCTGACAAAGTTAAAGCTCTGTGACAATATATTCTGATTCATTAGAAATCATGAGCACTCATTTTTTATTTGATTTCATATGCTGCACACTCGGTGTCTTGGTGTACCCTATTTAGCTTTTCAGACATCTGAAAGGTGTCAGCATGATTTTGGCTTACAGAGCACATGAGCCTGCCAGGAGCACTGGGCAGAACCTCTGCCTTCCGGCCTAATGAAGAGCAGGTTTTGTCCTCATACTTGACTTTCTCTTGACTTTGTACAGGCAGTGTATAGCAAAGCCTGGAAAGTTTAATTGTCAGGCAGATCAAGTTGAATTACAGTGTGGTTCAGTGCTCTCAGAAGTCAGATATAGGGAAAAATTAATCTTCTAACTAGGTGGCATTCAACAGAATTTACTGATCTTACCAATGCTGCTGACCATCCCAGCATCACTACACTTGTAGTGATAAACTCCAGTGGGCCACATCTTTGCTTCCTTCATCCAGTTGCTGAATGGACAATCATCCTGTAGGAAGTTTGTGGCACTCTGTAAGAACCCCCTGCCATCCCAGCACAAATGCTGCAAGGGCACTTCTTCCTGTTGCAGAGATTGGAATAAGCACAGAAGGTGCCTGAAGCTCTGCCAGTGCCTTGATGTTCCTCAGTCAGAGCTGGGTTTGAGGAAGGAGACAGCTTCCTATTGAGCTTGTCTTCACCGAAGGACAGCCCTTTATATACCTTATTGTTTCTCCATATTAAATCTGGAACATGTTAAGCAAAACCTACTAAATAAAAAATATTAAATACAACTCGCAATTCAGAGAAAATGAGATGAGAGGTTACTGAACACCAGACAATACTCAAAGTATTGAATAATTATTTATAGTTGCAGGATATGTTGTATGAAATTTAATTCCACGTTTTGCAGAGTGTTTAAAGCTCTGAGCAGGTTTTATTTTGAAAAAGAGATGATTAAACATAATTTTTCAATAGTTTTACGTGATTAATGTAACAGGCTGATCTTTCTTTGAGTACATCATAAATACCATTCACATTGGTGTGCTATATATGGAGAGTTTTATTGCTGCAGCACTTTATGAAATTATTCTTTGGGAAATTATAGATATTCAATGAATAATTCAAGGAAAAGAATGAAACAAAATCTAATAAACTCTGAGTATGACTGAACTTTGACATTATTACAGTAATGTGTATACAGAAAGCTTGCTGTTATTGTGGAAAAATGATTCAAGTAGAGACTGATTTTTGTAAGATGAGATGTTTCCACACTTAACTTATCTGAGGAGAAAAGTGACAATTATTAACTAATTGATAGCCTCAGCATCAATCATGCTTTCTTCTCTTTCCAGAGAAGTAAAGAGCAAAGGATATAAAAGACAAACTGTTGCGGAAACACTGGAATTTTGCCAGGGATTGCAAGCATCATAACATTTGCTGGGAGTCTGAAAATACTCCTGTAAATCACAAAATGAAAAACCTTGAGGAAAGGCACATCTTATAAGATTATAACAAAATTTCTGTGCTAGGCACAAAGGAGTCAGCACATGGCAGCAAGTACCTGACTGCTAAAAGGGGCTGTTATCTTTTGTCCCTTGGCTACTTTGAGGAAAGTAAAGGGATGAGGCAGAGGTGGTTACAACAGGTAGGGAATGGGAAGAATGGTGTGGTCTTGACTAAGCTGGGAAAAACTGGGACAAGTAATGAGAGTGCCTGAGGAGGTATCATCTTGGTGTTTTCTTTTGTGTACAGCTGCAACACACAGTTTCCTGCCAGTACTAAATTATTGGGCTATGAATAAGAGTTCATAACCTTTCATGTGTGCTTCAGACTGGTGTGATGGAGTACCTGTCACTAACATCTTGTTTAACTCCTTACAGGAGCTCTGAGGAACTAGAAAGGGCACAGAATTGTACACCCAAAAGCTTAGGGGATCTTTCACACCTTTTCACAATCTCGCCATCATACAGGACAATAGAGCAGGGCAAGAGTGGAGCTTTTCCTCCTCCAGAGGGTTAAAGCTGATTTAGCACCAGAATCTCACTCTGAACTGCCCTCAGGATCCTGTGCTCTCTCCCTCATAACTGCACAGGTGTCCTGTAGACACTGACCTCCTATCCTAGTATGGAGAGGATATGAATACCTATGATATCTTCATGTGATACGCTGACTTTTGAGACAATTTTAGGCAAAAAGCCCCATCACTTCAATGATCCTTGAGCCTGCAAAAAGGACAGAGTCAAAATCAAGCCCACCGTGTATTTCAGACAGCTACAACAGTTTCAGACTCTCCATGTTAAAACAATAAAGTCCTATAGCTCTCTTTGCAGCAATTTGCTGCAAATGTATCAAGTTTTTCTGATTTATTTGGTATATAACATGGCAGCACTTCTTCAGTGACTGTAAATCAAAGTAACACTGTTGATTTTAGGTGGGCTCATGATTAGTGGTCCCAGAGAGATTTATGTTAGCTGGAAGGTTTAATCCACTGATTCCTGGGGAGCTGTCCAACTTACTCCAGATGGAGAACTGCCCAGATCCTACCCCTATTCTTTCAAATTTGTTAAAAAAATAAATTGATCCCAAGACAAAGGAAAAAAAATGAGCTTGACTTGTTGATGCCCGTCATGGAGTTTCTTTGAGATGGACAATCTTTAAGTGTGGAACTGAGTCTTGCTCTCTCCCTCCTGTAGATCCTCAGCTCTTCAGTTTGTCCCAAAACTTGAATTAAATAAACAGTCTGACTGAAGCTGAGTTAGACATGTGCCATAGGACTGTATGCTGTTAAAGTCCCTGCAGTGAAACCAATTGACACAGTTCTCTAAAAATAATGTAAATGAAAGTAGGATCAAATATGTTTATGTTTATGTTTCATTAGAAAAAGCTTAAAAAAAAGGGAATGTTGAAAAAAGCAGGTAAGGATTGTTCTTATTTATGTGGAAAAAGCACGAGTACTTTTTTGGAATTGCCTCCTGGTTTGTTATGAAACTCTAAAATTTTTATTTTTAGTTTGGTTTCGTGACTAATCACAGTTTCACAAATATGGAAATTTGTAAGTGTGGGGGAATTTACGTGCAGTAATTTTTATTCTTTTCCCTGTTCAGTTTGAGGCTTGCCATGTTGATGTATTTATTTTGAATTAATGTCTATTTCAGTAAGCTGAGGGAATTGTTATGATTATTATGAAAGGGCCTGGTGTATATGTAAATGAAATTCAGAGAAGCAGGGTAAAGGAACTAATTTGCTGTTGAAATTTGAGGATAAGTTATCTTGGTCAAAGCTTCTAGGTAAATATTATTTCATATATCAAATCTGCTTCCTCCCTGTCTTAATGAATTCTTGTATTGTAAATTTGTGTAAGGGAAATTGATTTGGAACACCAACATTAGTTTAGTCACAGTCACCTTATATGTTACTGGAATATTTTCAGTTACAAGAAGTATGGTCCACCTTATTTTTAAGGACTCTAGGGAAATAATTGTCCTTGTTGTCAATGTGTGATGACTGAGTGTTTTGACTTTCCTCTGCAACAAAATTTGGGTTATTGTCTAGTCTAGACCTTCCTTTGTTTGTAGAGAAACATATTAGTCCTTAAAAAACTTCAACAGTTCTTCCATTGGGCTGGGATAAGTAGCAAGAAATAGGGAACAGAGGGTATTCATGAGGCAATGCTGATTTGGATTTGTGGCAATTTTAAAGATGGAAACTTCATGCAATAATATCAAATTCAGTATCATTGATAGCAGATTTGAGTAAGATTGCTGCTCTTCATAGAGAGCAGCTGTATGTAATAAAAATGTATTAAATACATTTTTAATGAAAAAATTATGTATACATGCATGAAGGTCCTGAATATTTGAGGGTACTCTTTACATAATCTTTTACTAAGTCACCTAGTGTGCCATTTCTCAGAGTAAAAGTAATTTGAATACTGAGAAAAAGATGTAAATATTTATCAGGCATCTCTCCTAAAATGTCTAGATGGGCTCTTGGAAGGATGTTGGGTTATGAGAGGTGGCTGATTATTGTTAACTCTAATGAACTATGATGAGTTCTGTTGCTGTGACAGCTGAAGATCTGGGTTTTAAAGTGCAACTACTCTTCATTTCACTTTATTGTGTTTGCAAGGATTTTACTTTGCTAAACTGCCTAGAAACATGGTGTTGTGGGGCTTGGTCCTTTAGTTATAATGTGGGGAAAGTGGTTCTTTTTTTTGTTTGAAGAAAACTTGTTTTACTGCGAATTACTTTGATACTTGCAATGTAAACAACACACAGTGGGATCAGTTATCAAAAAGGTGACTTTCTAATGCAAGTTAAAGGCTGAAATGATGAATTCCACATCTGTTAAATAGACCTAATTTCTGGTGACATTATAAACTGAAAAGGGCAACAAGCTCCTTCTTCATCACACGCAGATCTCTCCAAACAGATTATAATTTAGAATGTGTTCAGAATTGAAGGTAAAACTGCTGAGTGATTTGAAGAATGCAAGTTACCCTGTTAGGGGAATACTTGCTGACTTTTTAGGATACATTTTGGCTGATTTCTTGAAAGATCTTGCTGGATACAGTTTTGCAATTATGTGCTCTTAGAGCAGATATTTGGTATCAGTAACTTTCTGCAGTAACGTGAATTATGACACCCGACAAAAGCAAGTCTCATGTTCTAATATGTTAATCCATTGCATAGTTGAAGGATATTAACACCTATTAATTAATTTATAATTAGTATGTCCTGTGAAGGACATAGTCAAATTTCTTATCTCAGGATGGGCTGTGGAAGTATTGCCAGTGTAAAATTTGAGGGAAGCATTGACAAGTTATAGTTGACTCCATTACTTTTTATACATCTGTGTCCAAGGTGCAAGGAAAAATTTGTGGAATTCAGTGTGCAATGCAGCTGTTTTAAGGATGCTGGACAATGAAATACCTACAGGTTTGACACATTCTGTAATAATTACCTTGAAACAGGACTTCCTGGTGCTCCATGACTTCTTCTCATGGAAATCTGCCCCATCTGTTTTACAGATACACTTTTTAGTCCATTTCCCTCCCAACCCTTTTCTCTCTTCAAGGCAGTGATCATAGATTTACTATTTCTACTTTTCTGATGAGTCTGTATAGAACACATCTATTTTTTCCCTTTCTTTTTATTGCTTTCAAAAGAGAAGACATACTCTACCTTTGCACCTAAAATGAATTCGGAAGAGAGTTTTCATAGCTGATTATTTTTTAGATTAATTTCTAAACTATAATTCATGTGCTACTAGTTAAAATACTTTGTCATGGATGCACTTCCAAGTCTTTGGTTTAGTGATATTTTCAAAGACATTACAATTGTTCAAAAGCTTTCTAGCAAGAAAAAATACAAAAGTACAGTTATGGAATAGGCTCAGGCCATTTGTTTATCTTGTGGTTTCCATAATCTGCACCAACTCTGTTCTACATTTTCAGAGGAGTTTTTTCTCTTCCAAAAAGAAACTGTTTGTTTTACTTAAGAGCCAGCTCTAGACTCTGAACCACTGCAAATTAACAAGGTAGCATCTGTGGAACAACCACACGTCCTCCTCAGTGTATTTGCCTCTATTGGTACCGTTTCTCTGAACCTGAGGAAACACAGGTCAGGAAAACATGGTTATAAAGGCACCACACCATGACCTTCCCAGAACTGCATAGCTGAGAAGCATAACAAGAATTTGCAGAACAAATTTTCTTTTTCATTACATTTCTACTAAATAAAAATACGCTGCAAAGTCGGGGCTAACAAAAGGGTGGAACAAAGAGCTCTACTGACAGCAGCTGACTTAATTTCCACCATTGTTATTTTGTAGTTCTTCCACTTAATATCAACAGTTTTCTTCTGAGTTACAAAATAACTCCCCATCCTCACAATTCCTTTTAAAAATACCATAAGTGTAAGTACCATTCAGATAAGTGTGATTTCTCCTTGTCATAAGTACCAAAGGGCTCAATCATAGGCCTGCCATTACTCTGATACAAAATTGGCTTCAAGCTGCTGTGAAGATTGCAGCAAACATATCCCAGCATCTTGAAAATAAAGATTCAACAAAATTCTAATATCACTTACAGGAGTGTGCTGAGACCTTTGTGCCTTTTGAGAGTGGGGATGTCATCACCAGGGAAATCTGAGGGGTCAAATTTTCAGTGTGGTGTTACTTCGATCATAGATTTTTCCTTGGAAATTATTTCTTCCTTCTATGTTTTTGTTCTTCTCCTGAGGTTGTTAGTTCTGCCTTTTACCTTACACTTGTGCCTTGTATATTTTAATTAAAACCCCTTTCCTGAAATGGAAGGGAAATTATAAGTATGAAATTTTAATGAAATGCTTATTTTTATTAAATATTTATACTTTTTCACTCTAATCAACACTTTTCATTGTCATTTTGGGCCAGCAGGTGCTTGCAGGGCTTTTGTTTTGTATTTTCAATGAAAGTTTGATGTTATTTGATGTAAATAGCTCCTGACAAGCAAAAGTATTCACCCAGAGGACAGATTCACTGAGGTGTGCTGACAGACCCGCTTCCTATGCAGCCAATCATTTAATAGGAAAGATGGTATCACTCCTGTTTAATAAAATGAGTTTTACACTTGAGAAGCAACAAAGAATCTTGCAGTGTTTGACATTTACCGTTAGGACAGAGAGACGAGTGATGCAGTTGCCTGATGACTGTGTTATCACCAGGTGTCTGAGAATCAAACATTGTAGCAACAGGTTTTCTGCTCAGTCCTAATGAACCTGTTTCAACAGGATCAATTGATGAGAAGAGCAGAAGCAAATGTCCTTCTGTTCAGGTATACATTTTAGTCCTACAGGGCTCATTTTTGAGAAAGTCTCTTGTTTTCTGAGCAGGCTGATAAAATTTCAGGCAGTTTTGACTTTATAGTCTATTTTAAGTATCCACTTGTATGTCTAGGAGGAGCAAGAGGGTTTTAATGTACAATGCAATGAGACAAATGGTTACACAGAGTCTCTTTCAGGCCAGCTGATGGGAATACTGAGGTCTTCTTTCCAGTCCAACATCTTGAGTTCTATCCTCATAGTTTGTGAGTAGAAGGACTTTTACACTTTTTTTACTTATTTTACCATAAAAAAAAATAAAAATTAGTGTTAAAATAGAGCAAGGCAGAGAATTTCTGTGCACATTGTATTGCATTACAAGTGGTATGTTTTGGGTTGGTGTAATTCATGGAGATGCCCTGGTCTGTCATACATGGAGACTGCAGCATGTGTCTGTAGTAACATACCCTCAGAGCTGCTGGCACAAAATAACACTGTTTCCAAAATATGGTTTTTATAAGCAGCCTTACAAGTGAGTTCTAGTGGGTGGCTCTCCTTCAGACAGGTCTGGCTACTCAGTTTCCAAAGCACTAACTTTAATTTTGTCATTTATCTGCTGACTCTTAGGCTCTGTCATGACTTCTGTCATCTAAGCAGCCTCAGTCTCTCTTGCAGGTTCTTCTCTATAGTGCCAACAGTGGTAGAAGGGGTGTAAAGAGGGTGAATAAAGAGGGACAAAAAATCAATTTCCTGTGGGATTTTTTATGTTCAGTATGAAAGAACACTATGGAACATTTAGCCAGTGTGACTTCAAAATGGAAAAATCATAGTACTTAACCTAGTACTTAACATAGTACTTTAACCAAATCAGGGCTTGCTACTCTGATCAGGAATAAATAAATCAGGGAGATGATTATGTGGGACCAAATCAGAGGTTAGGCCTGTATTGTCTAAGATGTTTTTTCCTTCGAGAGCATTGGATTTCCTCTGAACAGGAGAAAGTGTGGAGTTCTGGGTTCTTACTCAGTCCTCACTTTGGCAAATACTCATCCAAGCCAGTGCCAGAGCTGAAATCTTCAGCCATGAGATTGCTCTCAAATTCTCATAAAATGCACTGCTTTTTTTCCCCTCATCATATCATATCAAGACAGTGCAAACATCAATGCCATTTAATGAACTGTGATGCCACCTCGTTGGTTCCAGGCAATAACTTTTTATTTAGCTCCATTATACAAATCATTAGCATGATCACTTCATCTGATTATTACTTTTAAGCTGTCCCAATTTTATGGACGTTGTATGAATAAATTGTATTTGTTCTTCTTCTTCCCCTTGCAAGCACAGTTTCCCTAATATTAAATCTTCCAACATCCTGCATCCTTTCTATCAGGGTGTGCTGTTGCTGAGCAACACCAGATTTGCTCTTTAAAATTATCCAGGTTTCTTTAGCCAGCTTTGTGAGTTGGTGCAGCAGGGAAGCAGTAATATGCCTAAATGCTTTAAAAATATACATATTTTCTGTTCAAACTCTTTATTAGCATTTCTTGTCTTTGGGCCATCACACATGGGTATGTGGCTATACATTTAAAAATAATACAGTTTCAGATAATTTTTTAATTCTGCTATGGGGATTTTTGTAATTATATAACTGTACTTGTATAACATACATTAACTCCTTATACACAGGTGTGAGAAGAGAGAAAAATAAAAACATACATGTACTTAGAGAAGTTCCTATTGGAGAGATTATTAGTTGATTTCCCCTCCCAAAGCATATATATATTTCTACTTTCTGAATGGTGTATGAGTGTGGATTCTTTATAGTTGGAGTTTTGAGATGATTCACCCTTCTCCTTAACCCTGCTAACCCTTACCTGTCTACATGTCATAAAGTTGTCAAACTGTTTCTTTTGACCTCATAATTGAGTGTTGTAGGAATTATTTTCCTGTAGGTTAAGTGATATCAACTGTTTCAACATGGACCCTGACCATAGGACCACATAAATCCCAAATGTTTATTCTTCAGTGTCAATTTTTAATGACAATAGCAAAAAGTTGCACTTTCAATATTTATTTTACTGAACTGGTCCTGTGAATAATATGACCTTTACTAGCAAGGCGATAAAACATGTGTGTAATATTTGCACATGTGGCCATAAGGACTTCACTGACACTTTAATTCAGTAAAGGTAAATCTGAACTTTGAGAGTCTAAGCTCACAATGCAGGGGTATCTTTAACTTTCCTGGACTTGAGCATTTCTGTAGATTAAAGCATATACAAAAAGGAAAATCATCTTAACTGGACCTAAGCTCCTGTAGGAATCAGCTTTGCAGACTTGATGTTGCAACCCTGTGGCAGAGAGAGTTAAAGGAAGTGTTTCCTTTGACTGTAATAGGAGCAAGATCAAAGTAATTTTCCTGGTGATATTTGCTAATCTTGATTGAACAAATGATTGCTGTTGATTTTAAAATTACTTTTAATAAATATGAGGCCATGGATTATCCTTTGTTCTTGAATCCTTTGATTCTGTCGAAAGCAGGATCCTGTTGATTTTTATGGGAGCAAACAAGGGCTCTCTTGCTGTTAGAAAGATTTTTCTACTGTTCCACTGTTTTCTACTGTTTGCAGTAGATTTGGATGATGGGTTAAATCCACTCGAACATGTGCATTTTCTCACCTACATAGCTGGGAAAGAGGTATAAATATCACAACCAAAGTCAGTGGTTTGTGTGCTGTTGCTGTTCTAGGACATCAAGATAACAAAGTATGTGTTCTAATGTCATTAAAATTGAATGACATTGTCAGTATTTTTTCTTATGTTTCAACTTTTTGTCACTTGCTTGTGTCATGTGGTTATTAATGTCTTCATTTTGTTGAGAAAGTAGCAAAGAATCATCACACTGAAGAAAATAAGAAGGTAATTTAAAGCAGAAACCTTAACCAGCCAACTGTTGAGACTGTGCCAAACCTGCCAAACCTCGTGCACCATGAGGCACCTGCTTTGGCTCTCTCCTTGTGCCATCTTGCATCTAGTTTTGATTCTCAGCCAACACTGGTGCCTGTTCCTGGCTCTGTGTGGCAGACGGGATCTGCTGGGCCTGACTCAGGGCTTGTATCTGATTAGTGGGGTTGCAAAGCAGGAGAGAGGCTGAAGTCTTGCTTACCTGGAGAAAGCTCAGGCTCTTAAGAACCCTGGTGAGTGCATTCCTCCTCCCATTCCTTCCGCATGGGAATGCTTTGGTAGAGAGGAGCCTTGAGCAGTCTGAGCTGTTCAGCAGGAGCTGAGTCTGTTTGAAGCATGTTCTTCCCTGTGTTCAGCAGAAAGTAGTGTTAGCATGAGTTCAAACTGTTAGAACAAGGCATTGAGAGAACAAACCAGTGGCAATAAGTTTGGAAATGGAGCTGCACTTTCAGGCGCAGAAAGGAAGAGACTGGGCTGAAGCTTTATACTTGTTTTCAGTTGACTTTCAGCTCACTGCCTACTAACCAGAGCAATACCTTCAGGCCTTGCACTTCATCCTCAGCTGCATATGTCCACTGTTCTCCAGGGTTAGTGCTCGTAGGGCTTTGCAACGAGTTAGATCAGGGAGTTAATTTGACTAATAATGAATATTTGGGGGATGGGTCTTGCTGGGTTAAGTTGCAGTTGCATCAGTTCCGTTGTCAGACCTGCTGTGCAATCATGGGAGAGCTAAAGCCAGCATTAGAGAGGCAAGGAGAAGGAGCAGTTTCATAGAAATGGGAATTTCCAAGTCCCCCACTTCACTGGCAGACTGGGTTTATGCTGGATTAAAGCAGCTGTGTAACCATGGCCACAGATCTCACAGGATAGTACAGGGTTTTACAGGTGCTCTCTTTTCTGTTAAGCTTGTAAATACCTGCTTTGCAGAGGAATAGTTCTGCAAGAACCTTGTGAGTGAACCCGTGGAGGTTTATGGGACTTTTTCATTGTTCGTATGATAAAAGAAGAGGGAGTTCTGGGAAGACATCTTTGCGTAAACCAACAGTGTTGCCACCAGCTGAATATCTAAGTGAAAGAATCTGGCCTATTCTCCCTCACATCTTCCTTCTTATTGACTCTCTTCTTCTGTGCTCAAGTCAATATAACGATTAGAGATCAGTTTTAAATAACAGGAGAGAATATTTAACCCCCAGAAGATGAAAAGAAAGAATGCACGTGCAGAACACAGACAGACAGAACAAATCCTTTGGCAGCCATTGCAGAGGAGGCAAGGAAGAAAAGCACAGCAAATAATGATCAGAAAATGTTGATTAGCACGTTTTTAAAGCTGTGAAAGCTCCTTGAAAATGTTGACCCAAGCAATGATTACACCTAAGAGAAACAAAAGGTAATTACTTAGGAGCTAATAAATCCAAGAAGGAAGACAAAAATAGTATCAGGGGAAAGTGTAAAAATGATGTGCAAAGGATGAAAGGATATTTTAAGTCCAGATGTTCCTTCATGAATTTATGAGAAATGAGCCTGCTTTTGAATAGTACTTTAAAGCTCTCCAAGGAGAAAAAAACAAAAGGTGTTTTTAAATTCTGTAATTCTAATATAGCTAGGAGAAGCCTTTTTACTAATCAGCTCTCAGAAGGATGTCCTCAAATATAACTTTGTATTTCTCTTTAAGAATCTCATTTCCAGCAATGTTTGTAAAAAAATTGGCTGAAATCAGGTTGTTGATGTACTTACACCCCGGTTTATGACACTAACAGACAATATCTCCATGTGCCTCCTTCACTGTGGTCTGCTTGTGGTTCCTCAGCTGTCTTCTGTCTCTTTGCATGGACCATAAGCTCTCTCTGGGCAGAGATAATTTTTGATTCTGTGTTGCTACACACGTCTGGGTCTGGGTCCCAGCCCTTGGCTGAGAATCCCATTTAGTGTCACAACAAGGATAATGCCATTCAAATACCACTAAACTTTGCCATGCTTCACAGTCTTCTGGCCTCTAACCTGTGCCCATTACAGTGAATTTCTGCTGCCATTTCTGGAGTAAGTTTGGCTGCTTTGGACTCCTGACCCTCACTGACCCAATTTATCAGACAGAGTGACAGTAATTCCATTAAGTTGAACAGCTAGTTGGAGAAGAGAAGCAGGCTAAAAAGTGAACCATACAGGCTCAAAAAACATTAAAGCAAAGAAAATAACTCAATGTTTCTTACTCAAAAAACCCCAACAAACAAAAAGCCTATGATTTTTTTAAATTAATGTCCTTACAAGGTATTAGATATAAGCAAATGTTATGTCATATGACTTTGCTGAGTCATAGCAGCACGAAAGGAGAATAGTTAAAAAAAGACAAAAATCCATGCAGTGGACCTGAGAAGTGACATTGGCCATGTTCCTCAGGATGAAAGATAAAGTTTAGTATGGCCTCTGGGTTCTAAAAAAGTGTTTGCACATCAACTTCTACTTAGTTTCCTTCTTAGTAGAGCATTGAAGGTACCTGCATATGGCCAAAATCTCAGTCGGCACCTTTCAAAAGCTGACAATTTTCTTGGTGTCGTTGGTTTACATTTTCACATTACCAGCATACAAAGTCTTGAAGAAAGACCATGACCAGTTAATTAACTGGAAGAGTTAACTGAGGATGGAGGAAAAGTGTTTTTGATAAATGAGGCTGTTGTTCTTCACTCAGTAGTTAAAGGGATTTGAAGCTTCTGGCATCATGATGCACAGCCTTCAGCAGGTCAGAAGAGCAGCTCACTGGTTTGATCTAGTCTACTTCAGCTCTTATGAAATCAAATTACATCCACTCAGCTACGTGAACTTATGCTCAACTTAAATCATACTGCAAAGTATTCCAGAAAACATTTTTTTCCCCAATTACATGAAAATGAAGCAAAAGTCTTGAGCGGTGAAGGATTTTTTAATGATATGCTTGATATTTCAGGATCTTTAATTTCAGTGTTTGAAAGTCACAAGTAGCTGTGAATGCTGCACATCATTATCTAAAACAAACACTTCATGATTTCCCTAAGCACATCCTGGAAATAATGATCAGTTGCCGCCTACAGAAGATAACAAACAACAAATACTGTACTGTAAAAAGAATGAAATTTTGCATTGAAGAGCTTACCCTATGTCTCTTTTAATTTGCACATTATTCAGATGGCATCTAACAGAATATTTATTTATACACCAAAAGTTAAACTCATTAAAAAGCACCACCACACAGGCAACTCAAGATGTATATTTATTTTCCAAAATCTCATTAAGCTCAGGTACTTCTTCTACATTTCCCTTCAGAATAATGAAGCACATTCAGACTTTTTGCTAACACTGAACAAGGAATTTTTTAAAACAAGCTGTACAATTCTTATGGACAAATCTGTGAGGACCAATGTATTCTGCCTCCCCTTCTCCTTTTGCCTTAGTGATCTGCCAAGGACTCCAACACCTTGCTTGGTCTCCTTTTCCAGATGTAAGTATTACTTAACTATAACAAAAGAACACATTATTAATTGGAAGGGAGCATGAGAAACAGCAACAAAGGCTTCAAGGTATAAAGCTGCTCCTTCTATTAGTTTCGTCTTAATGTGGAGTGTTTTGGGGGCTTATATAATACAAAAGAGCACTAGGTCACAGAAAGGCAGGTTGAAATTTGTCAGTCAAGTTACTTCCACAACAACATCCTTGCCCTGCCAGGCATGTGTGTGTTTGCCCACATGTGCCAGTGACTCTTTAGTGTAAACCTGTACTCACAGTTTGCTGCTGCTTATCTTTAGAAACGGTGAGACCTTTGCTAGTTTGAGACCTTCCAATTGCCATTTAAAGTGTTTCTGGTAATCATATTCCCCTGGTAAAGTAGAAAGGAGTTTAGATTGCGTGAAAAATGTAACACTGTCTGTTTGGTTACTTCATGGCCTTTACTCATGGTGGAGTAAGTGTAAAACAAAGTTCTGGGCACACTGATGAGCCTGATTTTTAACATGCAGAGGATCAACATTCCATGGAGGAGATACTTTTTCTGGACCTGCCTGTTTACCCACCATCATCAGTGGCAAAAATCCCTGAGCCTCAGATTTCCTAGTCCCTTATTATGCTTAAATAATATTTTTTATTATATTCTTTATAGATAATATTTAAGTATATGAGAAGGGATCATATTTATATAAATATTGTATAAATATTAAAAAAACCCATACCACAATCCATTAGTGATTGAAAAAATGTACGATCTTTACATATCTGACTTATCTAAATGCTTTGACCTAGCCTAAAAAGTTCCTCATTTTTCAAAGTTGGTTTAAACTGGAGTGACATTTTGAATTCCTCCTAATATGAGTAATTGGGCCAAAGCCTGGTAAGTGTTTGTTACATTGAAAAAAAAAAAAGAAAATTCCCAAGTTCTTTTTTCCTCTTTTTTCCTGAAAGTTTCTGCAATTAATACAAGGAAGAACATAAAAAACCCCAACAAAACGGTAAATCTATCCTCTCTCCTCACTTTTAGGAACTTGTTAATGTGATAGTGATACTTATTTTTGGCTTCCTGAATTTTCTGCAGTCACCTTTGTGTTCATTTATGAAATAGTCTTTTGAAGAGATATTTAAAATATAGATGTTTAATGGAAAAGTGTGATTAACACCCAAGTCCACCCAAAATGCCCTGGGGAAAAAAAATCTATTGTCTGTAGCTGTGATTAAATTATCTCTATAAGTTCTATAGCCAAGTTTGCCAACCTCTCTATAGCTCAGTCTCCACTGCAGGGGGAGAGCAGGGGATTAAGGAGTGGGAGTTACACTTTTTTATTTTCATTATTGTAATAAAAGATAAATTTTTTTAACAAGTATATGAGGATGAATTCAGCAGTAGGGCTTGAAGACTAACGAAAACATTAACTTTTTATAATCTTCCTAGAATTGCCATTTCCATATTCCAAGAACACTTAATCAGGACCATTATGGCAGCTCCCGATACTCTTTTCCCAAGGGAAGTACCACAAGCTGACATCAATTCTTGAAAAGTTATGGAAAAAGGTGTGTCATTAGGTAACATGACTGTCCTTTCTCGTGCCCATCCCAACATCTGTGCAGATGTGATGGGAGTGGACTTGAGGCACTGAATTATACAGAACATGATGAGGCATCAGAATATTAATCAAGGAGGGACTGGTACAGCCAGAGATGGCTCTGGTTCCTTGAGATTTTACTCCCTACTGGAATAAGAGTGACTTAGTTTTACAAAGATCACCAGCCTGTGGTAAGGACTTGGTGCACAGCACTCGTGACCTTTGCTTTAAAAACTGCTACTGAGTCTCTTTCTAGTGATGGAGAATTCACTGCTGAGAAACAATCCCGAGCATGATGATAATATATTGCAAATGCCTAGCTGGGGATGTTCATCTCTAAAGGTGGTATTTTTTACAGCTGAAATATGTTATGCTAAAATACTCCCAGTTGGCCTAATTAAAACTGAGAAGCAAGTCAATGCCATATTTGCCATCTTCGTGTTCTCATGCTCTTAACCTATAGGACATGCATTTGTGCTTCAATAAAGTTCATTAAGAACCACATAACTCAAAGATAAATGGCAGAAATCGTAATCATTGGATTATAAACCCATGACAATATTTTACAGTAGTTATAATGAATTTCAGAATACTCCTTTCTGTAACTTTGGGTTTAATCCAAAGAGTATCGTAAAGCACTAAATGGTTCTTTACACAAACAAATATTGAGTTTTCTTCATGTTGTTCTGTTTGGTTTGAAATTGACTTTCAGATTTCCAATGTCATGTCGGATGTTATTGGATTGGGACACAAAACTTAAAAGTCATCATCTTCATTTTTGTTGTATCCTCTGTACTCATCTAAGGCATGGCATTCAGATTCAGATCCCTTGCTGAAAGTATATAATAATAATTATTCAAGAATTAAAACTCAATGTTAAAAAGAGAAGCATTTTAGAGACAGTATTTCTCTGGCTAAGTAGTTTTCCTAATTATTATAATAAGGCCATCTACTCAATATCTTATTGGACCTTAAAGAACAAATAATTGTCAGGTTCTCATAGATACTCTTTATTTCCCTTGAGTGTTTTTCGATTTTCTACAGGGCTTGCATATCGACAAGATTATTTTAATGTTGATTTAAATAGTAGCTTGTATCCTTACTGTTTATTAGGCTTTCAAATGCCTCCCCATTTGAGTCTAAATGAACTGTAGCTGAGGGCTGTGTCCTAGGCAGGACAGTGACCTCTAATGGTAAATAAGCGGCTCACATAATGAATTGCCGAGACTTTTCTCATTATAATTGTAGTGAAACTGCTTTTGCCGTGCCTTTCTTCAGGGCCCACAGCAGGCAGAGAGCAGTGGCCACCTGAGATAATGAGGGGCAGCAAACAACAGCCCCGAGCTGCTGCCAGAGCACTGGCGGGGGGGCTCTTGCTGCTTCCCGGGGAGCAGCCGGTGTGTTCAACACGGTCACTGCGGGTGGGAGAGCAGGAAACCCCTTGGAAAAGCCTGTCACCCCTTGTTGTATCGGCTCATCCTCTGAACAGTGCCAGAAGCAGCCAAGGTTTTGTTCCTTTTCCAGATCTCTGGCCAGTTTTTGTCTGTTTTCTTCCCCTTCCCGGGAGAGGTGTGCCCTGCTCGCCCTCCCCGCAGGTGCCGGTGATTCTTGGTTGTATTGCAGTGCTGTCAAGCCCTGGGTCAGTTTTGCCTTTATTAAAGGGGCACTGCAAGGTTTTTACAGGAGCAGGTACTGTCTAGAACACGGCTGGGAAAGATGAGGCAGCATTGATCTGCTTGAATCCAGAGAGAGATGATTTGGGAAATAATGTGATAATCTTTCTTTTTTTCTCCTGGTTAAACGTGGCAAAACTTTTACCCTTCTCTGTGCAAAAATCGATATTAACACAAAATCAGCTCTTTATCTAATGTATAGAAATGATAGCTTTGTGAGAATTTTGAACTTTAAATATAGTATTTCCCTTTAGCCTTCAGAATACTAGGTAATATTACAAAATTATCTATTGCTATTAGGACTGGGATGATGTTGTTACGGTAGGTCACACACAGATGTGCTACATAGGGATCTTTCAGCACCAATCACAGCCTGGTGCCAACAGTCCTGCATTTAGAGTCTTTCTTACAGATTAACAATTCTTCCATTTAAAAATAACATGCAAGCATTGATTTTTAAGTTATTGTGTGTGTTTAATAACACCATAAAAATTTTTCAGTGATAGGAACATAGCATAAACCAAAATTAGCTAATAAAATAAATCTTATATTACAGGAAAGGGTAAAGGAAATGAACCATATATAAATGAATTTTTGTAGGATGATGTTTTCGGAAGCAATGTTTGTTTAAAAGTTAGTATATATAGTTTTAAACTGATGTATTCTGCAGAACTGTAGCTGACTTACTAATACAGCCAAAAGAGAAGGTGGCAGAATTTATAACTTCTTAAATGTAATTCTTGGTGAAGCAAGAAATTAAAATATTTTAAGATTTGTATGATGGCAGAGAATAGGTTAAAAGTGTGCTGAGGGATCCTGAAAAATGTATTTTATTATTCTTTCCTGATGGTTGGAGTATTTCTTTTTGTCAAAATTGCACACTTCAGGCTAAAATTATAAGCTGAGATTTAAGGAAGCACAAGCAGTGCTCTATGGGCCTTCCTTGTGCTTGGTAAAAGCATATTATACTAGAGTGCTTATCTCTGAGTTTTCTAATCCACACTAACTGGATCATTTTGGGATAGAATTAACATTATTTAATACAATAATTAAGTCTCACAAATATAATTTTCCCTGAAAACTACTAGAAGACTTAATTTAGCAAATAAACACCTTGTGACAATTCCCCGATATTAAAAAATATCCAATTACTGTTTCATAATCCTGCAAAAAAGATTGCAAGAGGAGTTTAGTGGAGTTTCAGCTTTAATGTGAATGGTTACATTGAGTGCTCTTGTACAGTCAGTAAAAGAAGATAAAATATATACTGTTACTCAGTTGTTGTAATGCAGTTCCTTATAATTTACTACTCTTTTTTTGCCTGCAGGTTTCCATATTTTTATATAACATATGTATGTATTAGATATAAATTAAACGTAATAGAATATAGGGAATATTGGAAGGTAATACATGTATTTCTCTGGGGTTTTTTGCTGTCAGTTCAGATTTAATATTTCCTGCTTTCTGGTCTAAATACAGAGTGGACTTTAAAAGTACTTGCTGGTTTGAACTATTTATAGTTTGCCTTTAAAATCCTATGTGATATGTAGTGATATGGAGAATAACACTCAGTTTAGTTTAAAAAATCTGGTTTTGGGTCATAGGGTTTCATTGATGTGACATATACAAATGTATATTTCTGATTTGTGTGTTCACATTTCTGCAAATTAGAAAAGATTATATTTTAACAAGGCATAAACAGCTAATAACATAATAATAACATATTTCATTTGAGTTGTAAAATGACAGTCAATGAACAATCTGGAGCTTATTACTGTGTAGTGTGTTTGGAATGTGATAATGATTTGGGGATTTGTAAAGTACTCATGGGTGGCTTTGCAGTCACTTTGGGGGACACTGGGGTGTGTGTCCATCAGTGGCAGAATGAAAAGAGAAGTGGTATTCTTCCAGGTATTAAACTCTAAAAAAAAAAATATACAAGAATAATGGAAATATTGGCAGTGACCTGACCTCTGAGGTGCAATTACACACTGGCTGTGGTGGACTATTAAAATTTCCTGTATGACTGCATCAATTCAAAGTCAAAGTGGGCAACGGGAACAGCAAACAGGGAAGCATTACCACACATAGATCTGGGTATGGATACATGAGTACATATTGGAAAGGCTACACAAACCTTGTTCTGTGGAAGCTCAGAACCTGGGAAACAAAAACCTCACCCAGTTAACAGATGTGATTATTGTGAGCCTCAAAGGGCTGTGAATTTGCAGAAGGTATCTATATTTTTCCAAAGCTGTTTTCAGGAGCTGCCACCCATCACAGTGAGGTGGAAATAGAGTCTATGTAATAACTGCAGTGGCCTATCCAGCAGGGCAACTAACACCCTGGTGCAGTCCTGGACCCAGCTGAACCCATTCCTGTGCCATGGTGTGGAATGCTGTGTAGAATAGTGGAGCACAGCCCTGGTGTTAAGAATGTTCCAGCTGCTCACAAGTCCCATTTATTCTCACAGCACACACAGCTGGGACTATCTGAGAAGGTTTCCAGAGATGAATTTACCACCCAGCATCACCTGAATAAAAGCACTGAACGAACATATAGTGCCCCTTTAGCCTGGGGACGCTGCCCAGGATATTCTCCTGTGTCCCCTGGAGTGGCATGAACACGGTTTTCCCTCCCCACTGGAAGATGTGGGCTGTTGCAGTGTGTGTTCTCCAGTAAAGCTGCTTCCTTGGTTTAGTTTTGCAGTCCCTTTGATATTAGTGATTTCTGTGTCTCATGGGTGGCTTGTTCCCCAAGCTTGGGGTGCGTGTGGTCTGCAGAGCGGGGTGTGGGTGGTTGCCACACCAAAGCTGTGTCTGGAACAAGCAGTGGATCTGTGCTGATGCAGCTTGGGCTGTGTGAGCCTGATCTGGCTGTGGGAGAAGACCAGCAGTTGATGACCAAGGATAATGACAATACCAGGGCTCCTTCAGAGCCACCCACCACCTCACATCACCTATTCCCTTGGTTTCCTTATGAAGATTTTCATTCCAACTTTGTAGGTTTGGCTACTTTCCAACCCTCACTGCAGCTTCTCACAAGAAGTTGCAGACAATAGTAGCGGTATCTGGTATTTTAGAATCTTTGCTTTTAGAGAAACTTAGCAGAGAAGGCAGAGTCTCCTGCATGTGTTCTGTAAATCCTAGAAGAACTTCTACCTGTATCCTGGACTTAGTGATAGTTTATGACCTCCTGTAAAGATTTTACAATGTGGAACTTGAAATTTCCCAGAACGTATTTTCTAAAAGAAGGCTTTAAAAATCACTAAGAAATGTTTTGACTTGAAAAGTGTGTGTGCAGTCATTGAATTATACAACACCTAAAGACACAAATCAGTCACACAAGATTATTTAGGAAACATGACTTCAGCTTCTAAGTTCTTGAATTTGAAAGTCTGCTATATTGCAAGCATGAATATGCACTACTTGAAAGACAGAGAAAATTAATCTCTGATAAAACTTTCATGTGGTTTTTACCTTGAACCACCAATTCTGAAGAGAGCACATACTTTTTATGTGAAAGGAAACAGTTCAAATTTAGGACACCAACCACTTGAAGGCTTAAGAGTCTAAATACAATAAAATTTTGCAATTAACCTTAATATCTGCCTCTGTAGAACAGCAGATTAATCAGTCTTATATCTCAATCAACCATGAACAAGCAATATAGTGCATTGAACAAAAGAATAGCAGATTTCAGTATAGCAATGAGTTGGATTCTTAGCGTATCTGTAACAGGAATTTTAATCCTGTGATTTCTCTGTGTCACCAGCTTGAATCTCTAGGTCATAGTAAATGATCCCCAAGAAATTCCTAATCTTTCAAAACCCATATAAGATAAGATGGACATACATATCTTGTCTGACAAGTGTATATTATTTAGAAACACCTTTTACTTAACTGTAAACACTGCATGCAACAAAAATGAAAGATCATAATAGCTGATTATTACAAAGTCACTAAAGGGTTGGAGGAAATGCTAAATTTGCCAAAAGCACTCTGAGACAGATTTTAAAATTAATTTTATTTGTACGTGCTTCAGAATTTCAATTGGAAAAGAAAAAGGAACTTGATTTGCTGTACAGTGGAATAGTTATAGATGCTGCATTCTCTGTGCTTCTTGTAGAATCACAGAATGGTTTGGATGCTAAAGATCATCTCATTCCACCCCCCGGCCATGAGCAGGGACACCTCCCACAAGACCGGGTTACTTCAAGCCCCATCCAATGGCAAAGCTTTTCTACCAGTTCTTTCAGTGGCCTCACACCCATGGTTGGAAATTGCACCTTTTAGTAAAAAACATGTGTGCAGCAAACTCTAAATACACCAGTCTGCTTCTAATCTGCCCCATTTATTAGTATTTCTGAAAGCCCCCTTGACAAAACAAATGGAACAGAACACCTGATAAACCGAGTAGAAGAAAACTACAACGGACAAAAAAGGGAAAAGATTTAAAAAAAAAATAATTTCCAGGAAATCATCATAGGATCTGCAGTTTAAAATATTGTAAAATTTTTAAAATACTGTAAAATTTTTAAAATACTGTAAAATTTTATTGAATTTGGATGTGGTGCATTTAAGGGTTAACACTGTTCAGCACATGGTGTCCACGGTGGCTCTGAAGTCAATCAAGTATGAATTTGTACGTCTCAGGCTGAAGGATAAGCGCGATGTGATGTGACGGGTTTTCTGCCTTTGTTCTGGAAACAACTAGATTTATTTGAAATGGGTGAACTGTTATATTCAGTCTGTTCACAGTAGCTCTCTTCCTACTTTCATACTTAGCTGCCATTAGCATTAATGGCAGGTATGCACAGAGAAAGGAAATTAAATGTCTTAATTTTCTTGCATCTGGTAGACAGCTGTTCTTAAAAAGCACACCCTACAGGAGAGCAAGGAAAGAATAGCACTTCCTTTTATATGCTGATCCCTACTGTAATAAATACAGGGTAGGGAATGAAGTATTACAATATCCAACTACTGCTGAAGATTTTACAACTAAACCCCTGGACAGCATGTTTGACAGAAATTAGCAAATTACTGTTCAGAACTCACTGTGGACAAATTCAAATAGCACATGGCAGCTCAGGAACATCCCAACCATACAGTCAGACAGAGTTAGTCTGGGGAAAGATGTTCTTTCTCTAGTCTGTGCATATTTATGGTAAATCCATGGCATTCCTGTTTTTTTCTGAGAGTGAGACAGCAGCATCGTTTTCCTCAACCACCACTGTACTCAAGAGTCTAAAGTTAGCTCAGTTTTATTAAGCATTGCCTGTGACAGGATCAGATTCACAGCAGGAGAGATCAGGGCTGCTGGCTCATAGGGAAAACCAGGTTAAACAGGGAGTTGTTGGTGTTATAAACTGTGACTGAGCTGCCCACAGCTGGTTCAGACTCTGTACGTGTAGCCACACAAACAGGTAAGTGATGACCAGACACATGACACAGATACAACACAACGAGTTAATAGGGTGTTCTAGGACCCACCCAAGTTAATCTTTACTGCTCTATTGGTGGATCCAATGTTTTACTCTGGGTGCATTTTCATGAGCAGCTGAGGTGATCTCTGATGAGTGACCACTGACTTGTCTTATTGTCAGCCAGCCCAAAGCAGAAGGTGGGACAGCCCTTGTTGGTGACAATGCAGTTTTAGATTGGCTTACATTGATTATGAAGCCACATCCTTACGCAGCAATGACTGTAATAGGGATATAGAAAACAATTTATTGCCCCGTCATATGAATGGACAAATTATTCTCTTCAATAAAAATACTATCATGTCTTTCCATGTCCTGCAGTTTACCATTCACCATAGTGTGGTTGCAGTGACATTCCTAACATCCTTTATGCATGGATGTATAATAAAACTTGTCTTTTGCCCAGAATACCTCAATATCTGATTAGGAAAAAAATAAGCATCAATCTCAAGTAATCCTTTTCTCTTAAATCCTCACTCAGACTAATAAGTGTAAGTTCCCTCACAGAATCCCTAATTACTTTTAAATTTTTCCATCTGTGGGTACAATTTTAGTTTTGTTTGCAGTGGAAAGCTCATTTTGCTGTCTGCATTTTCGGTACAAACAAATAATCATCATTGTTGTTCAGTTTCTGTATGGTTTTAAAGAATTGCCTATTTACAAGTGGCCAGTCAGACAGTGCTCAGCACATGCTACCTACTTGATTGTGATTATTTTTTGCAAATTATACTATATGAAGTTTAATCTAAGAGGGAAAGTGGGCATTGACAATTCCTCAGAGTGATATGTGGTTATTTTTGCTTTGGACTCAAATAGGCTGGTCCCTAGCCACTGTGGCAGATATATCATCTGAGTTACATAACAAATTTGTCACTTTTAATTCTATTTGGGAAGATTTAAAGAATTTAGGGCTTTATGTTTTGGGACTCAGTCAGTACATAGTGTTCTTTCTGCACCAAGGGAGGAATAAAAGGACTTGTTTTATGACTTGGCTCATTGTCCTGCCTGTGATAGTCTTCTCCACTGCACGTGTTTTTCTTTAGTATTATTTAGAATTATGGATGATAAAAGTGAACCAGAAATAGCAAATTGTCAAATGGCTACTTGACTTTAAAGACCAGAACTGACCATGAATGAACTGAAAACTCTTTCAGCAAGTGTAAACACCTAATTCTTCTCTCACATGATTGTCAATCAGAATAACTTCAGTGAGGCTGCAGTGATTCAGATTAAAATAAAAGATATGCAACAATACCATTGTCACTGTTTCCAATATGATGCTGTGTTTGATGGGACGTGGTAAGTGATGTCAGAATTAAGGAGTTCAATATAACAGCAGGGGGTAATCTCAAGAACTAAATTTAAACAGAAGTACAGCCCACAAATGTCTTGTTCCATTTGAAAGATGGGATTCTTAGTGCATTTAAGCTGGCTGTGCAAAATCCAATTACTTTTAAATAAATATTTAAGGTAACAATTTTGCTGAAGCCAGTTTGAGCACCTTTGAAGCAGATCTCAGCTAACTTCTCTCACTTTTCCTTGCTTGCACCGTACCTTTTATTGTCCCATCTTGTTCTCTGCACAGCCTGAGAATCACAGTCAGCTGACACAAATTCCTGCTATAAACAGAACCTTTTTTTCACTGAGTTTCCAGAGAGAACAGTGCTTCACTGCAGCAAGGGAGACCTTCCCAAAGAACAGGGCACTGCAGAGATCAAGACTATAATTGCTTGGCTGCTGAGCACCTGAAGGTTTCTACAGGGCTTTTGAATGCCTTGACATAAGGTGGGGTAAAACACAGGTCATGTTTACAGGGTGTTATTATTCCTCTGTAATGATGCCAGTGTGCCTCTGCTTTCCTGTGGGAATGCTCTGTTCCAGAATAATCCTTTAAATCCTTTATTCTAAAATAGAATGCCTGCAGAAAGGAGAAACATGACAGTACTTAAGGTCTGATACTTGTTCATCTGTAGTTCTCCTGGGTCAATATAACCGTGCAGACAAGGGTTTAGACAGTGTGTAAAAACCAGAAGTGTTTCTCTGTTTTGAAGTGATATGCCTGAACCTTACAAAGATTCCCTCCCCGTGTCAGAGTATGTGATGTAGTAGTTAATTCTCTTTTAAAAACATACCTTCTTGCATTCTCTGATGTGCCCAATATTATTCTTTTTTTAAAAAAATCTTAATATAAAACATAAAGACACAACATTAGAGCTGCCATTTTATCTCTTTAAAAATCTCAAAAACCTCTTTTTCAGCCTTGATGTATCTTCTGGGCATCCAGATCCAGCTGGTAAGCTTTGACTGTCCTGTTCATTTTTTGCCTTCTTTTACCTAATTCTCAGTGCCAACTATTTGTAATACATCTCTAATAAGGAACAAAACCTAACAGAAGAAGCATCTTCTAACAAACATATCCAACTTTTCATGCTGTTCATTTGCCTGCATGTGATCATCTTTTGAGGCAAGACTGCTTTTTATTGTGTTTGCATAGGAGAGGGGTAATCTTTCCTTGCACTTCAACTACTGCTAACATATGTGTTTCCACAATAGTAATGAAGAAATGCTCTAATACTCTGGAGAATAAAGAAAGAGGAAAAAAAATGTAGTTTAAAGGAATGACTTTTAGTCATGCAGGAGTGATGCAGGGTTCACACAGACTGAAAGTAGAAAGATGGAAGAATATGCTGGACTTCCTGAAACTCCACTGTTATGTAACTTCATATAAATTTCAGAGGAGTGTGAATTTATTCCCATATAATTATCAGATCATTCTACTTTATTATTCACTTTTAATTAAAAAAAGGGCTCCAGAAGAGTATGTTTATCCCTGCAGAATTCTTTCAATTTAAAAAAAAAAGAAAAGAAATAGCTAAATCAGTATTCTGCATCTATCAGGTCTACACTGGACAGAAAAAAAAAGGAAAAAAGGGATAGAATAAAACTGTCTGATCTCATTTTACACTCAGACCTGATTAAGGTTTTACATAAGATGATAAGTCACAGTCACTCTACACAAATATAATAACATTAAAGACTTTTTATAGGCATAATAAAGAGACTTTTAAATTTATGTTTGTCAAATAGCCACTCTCACTCAGTATAAACATTCTCCTGACTGAGATTCACTAACACCAGATTAAAAACTGTAGTAATGGGAGTAGAAACTAAAACAAAAATAGTGATTATGCAGTGAGTTGGGACAAAACATAGTTCTTTTGAATGGATAAGAACTGCTATGGGGTTGTGACTTTCTCTGGAGGGGGACAAGTCAGGAATGTTAATTTTCACTGGGCTTCACAAAACACATGGGGGAGATCATTTAAATCAGATGAATTCATCTGATCCCAGAACTCCTTGTTATCCCTTATGAAATCACCATACAAGAAAAAAAGTAATGGACTGAAATGAAACTTTTTCAATACATTTGCCAGTGTGATTCACGCCCTCTCCAGGGGAGGAGGTACCACAGAAATCAGGAAGCCCTTCTGCTGATTCCATCACGCTTTGGAGGCTGGAGGTAAAACTCACTGGCCATGGTCGGCAAGATTCCCAGAAACTTCACTGAGTAATAGGTTGGATTTAAGAAGAAAAAACCGAGGATAAGACTAATTCCGTAAGAATTCTGTCACTGCTCACTAAACCAAGCAAAGAATAGCAGTCTTTCAGTTGAATTTTATGAAATTTTGGACGTGGCCTTAATAAAACATAGTTTTTTGTCTGGCCATCACAAAGCACTTAACGAGATCTGTCTTTGGGAGGATGTTTATATTGCTTAAAATACACCATTGACAGAAACACAGACTGAATAAAGGCTGGCTTAAATGAAAGATTTTCTGCATATTATCTCTTTCCTTATGGAACCATTTTACAACCTTAAGTGAAAAGCTGATCTCTGTAAGGCTTTTGAAACATCTTACAAATTTTAGTGAGGAATTATATCCCCATTAAATTCCATCGAGAAGTTAGAAGGCCGACTACAAATGTAGAATTCTCTGGCAAAATCAACAGTTCTCCAAATACATTCTGCAGAGTGCAATGATGTTTCAATGGAACCTTGCTGGTTCATCCTACTTGGAAATCTCTGGTTGCTCAATTAACAGAGCAAAACTGTTTTGCAATGCACGTCATCTCTGCTGGCTGCAACCTGTAACAGAAACTGTTGAGCTTCAGGAATAAAGGCATGAAATTCCAAAGGCTCTCTCTCCTACTGGTTCTCAGACCACAGGCCTCAGGTAGCTTTGAAAGCTACTGCTCCAATCTTTAAAGCTCTTTCTTCTGTAGCAGCCAGACCCTACTCCTGACATATGTAATTTAACATTTTTATATGTTTTCCTGAAATGTTTCACCTGCCATTTCAGGTCAGGTGTCCTGGATCATAGATTCTGAACCGACTACTTAAATCCTTAGATTTTTCTTATGGAAAATGTATTTCTTTTCATATAACTTTCCATCGCTATGGCTGGAGATGTCAGCATAGAAATAGAATTTTGCAGCAGTTTTTCAGGTTTCACAGATGTTGATTTGCCCAGAACTGAAGCAATGAAAAGTGTCTGCAGAGCCAGGTGTCCTGGCTGAAAAGGAATATAACAGAACATAAAATATATAGAACTCCTCTGTGTTATGCTGCAGCTTTGAAAAGCAGGCAGTAAAAACCTATTCTAAGATACACTTGAAAATACGATTAAAAGTTTATTTCATCTATTTAGTTTTTGTCCAGGGGCAACATACAGTTACACCTGAGTGTGACTCTATCTCTGCTGTGACACTTTCTGTAAAAATAGTCATGGATCAACTTGATCCCTGGTATAATTATATGGTATTAAACTCTGTCAAATATGCTTAGCACAGGCACACACACAAGGACAGAAGGTCACCCGTTGTATCGAAACTTTAGAACATGGAATTCTATGCAAGGGGTTGTTGTTTTAAGTGATAGCTGTCACTTCAATCGCTCTTCTGTTGTCCAATCTTTTGGCTGAAGCATATGAAGTAATTCCTTGCTGGGCTCGGTGCTGTTATTGACTGGGGAATGGAGGGAACGTGCTGTTGCTGGGAAACTGAGAGGGAGAGGCAGAAGTAAAACGTGGCAGGTGGAAGCAGCGTGTGGAAATGATGGTGTTCCCTCTCAGTTTCAACAAGATTTCCCTGGTTTTTTTATTACCATGTACCTGTTGTAGCAGTCTATGCGTAGGTTGTTGGAGGAAGGAAGTGCTTGTCTGTTACTGGGAAGTTATGGTGTGGTCAAAGCACAATGAGGTGTGAGTTCAATTAAATATTATATTACTGCCAGAATAGTAAGGAAGAAAATGCTATACGTGTTCCAAGAGCAAGAGAACTATAAATAGTGATTTTATTTTTTCTCTGCTTATTTTGGGTAAAGTTGTACCCTGTTTTGTAGACTGTGATGTAGCAGAAGAACCAAAAAAACCCTAAACAAGCCAAAAAAGAACAGACTAACTTGGGATGGAGTACTTCAGTTTTTAATCAGAGGATTGTCAAGAAAATACCATGACCATCCTTCCAGACAGAGGTCTGCAGATGCTACTAATGCATAAATAAAAAGTAACAAAGATAAAGAAGAAGGACAGAAGACATATTGAAAACTATTTATGTTTTCAAGAGAAGGGCATAGTGTTGATGTTTCATGTTTGTGCTGATGGACCAGAAATATTTTAAAAAGAAGGTAGTAGGAGATAAAAATGACAAGAATTTTCACTTAAAATAAATGTTTGCATCATGGCTGGCGTCTGGGTGTGAGCTAAATCAAGGTCCTCCATTGTGAAAAAAATAGATAAATTTGCCTAAAAGACTAAAACACCTTGCATGAGGTTGTAGGATTTATGTTCTCTGTAGGCTGGTCATCAAGGGAAACATTTAAGCTGTATTCCTCAATGGCAGAACCCAACAAAATGACAAATCACATTTTTGGTTTAAAGCCAGATGAGTTTTCCTCTCATGCCCCCAAACCAATGTAGGATCTACAGGGAGTATGTTAAACCTAGAAGTCAATCACTTTCTTGCTTCATTTGGAATAAAACCGACAGAAAAACGTAGGAAGTATGAACTTTAATTTTAAATATCCTTTCCAAAGATAAAAACCTTTACTGTCTTCCAAGGGACAAACTGACCTAGGATGTTACAGAAACCTGGTTTTTTTTAGTACTCACATAATGGGAGATGAAAAGCTCCTTTTTCAGTGGTGGAGATTACAGTAAATGAGCTGAGAACCTTCACATGGGAAGGAATATGTTAGAGCAATATAAATATAGCAAAACTTCCTTTGTGTGCTTTCAAAGAGGCAGGTTGTTGTCTTTTGTCTTTTGTCTTTTGAGAATGAAGAGGTAGTAGGGGGTAAACTGGCTGCTGTATCTCGCTGCTACAGTCAAAGGATCTGAGACAATGTTTATGCCAACATGTAAAAATATAGTACTATGTAAGAGCTATACATTGAATGACATAATTAATATTGGAAATCAAAAATATGACATTGAAACTGATTTAAAATGGTTTCCCAAATTAATATGTGCATCAAATGACAAAGATGATTATACTTCTAGGTACAGTATTATGTGATCCTGGAGGTACAATTGACTATATAATAGGGAACTTATTAAAGCAAGGATCATAACAGCAATAGATTTGGGATTAAAACAAAAATGAAAGTGAGGAGTGTGCTGCCAAGAAGTTAAACTTGGAAAAGAAGAAATGTGCCCTGGAAACATGCTGTGTTTTATACTGCAGAGCTTTCTTTATTAGAAGGAAATATTTCATTAATGAAGTCTGAGGCAGAGAAATAGTGAAATATGCCAAAGATGGCTATAGTAGGCAATAAAACCCAGAGAATAAGGGCAAAGCCCTCATGGAAACCAATGAACTTTTGCCATTGATTAAGTGGGATCGTCATCTTCCCACAGAAGTCAGTGGGAAATCACCAGGAGAAATGTCCAGATCAGATGCACCGAGGAGATTTACATTTTGTTTGAGAGGATACAGAACCCTCTTAAAAAAAATTAGTTGTCAAACATAATCCAGTGAATATAAATTAGGAAGGGAATCATTGTCCACCCACAGTTGCTCAGTCCCCATTCTGCCAACCTTACTCTGGACTAAAATCAATAGGACACTTCAAAGGGCAAGGTACTGCTCACCATAATGCAGTGACTTGCTAAAATACATGTGAAACCATTCCTGGGGGCCTGTTTAATTTGGGCAAATGTTGATGGCAAATAATTTAGTGAATAAAGTGCTGTTTTACATACATCTGCTTGGAATCATTCTAGTTTTCAAGCTTTCCTTGTGATGTAGAGTTTCTATGGTCCCTTGGCACATCACAACTCTGACTACAGCTTAGCTGGTGTGGGTACTCTCATTCAAACCTTCCATACGCTCAAAATAGCTGCAAAGCAAGTTAGTGTCCAAAATTCATGGAACCTTTTGGGGTCATATATATCTGGAGTGATGCCCAGCATATGTATTGCAAGCTTTCGGTATGTTGGAAGTGCTAATAAATGTAAAATATATTCCATCAGCTTCAGCCAAGACATGCCTGTGAGCACAGAGTGATGCAAAAGGAAGGATGTGCCAATTAAAAGCTAGTAGCAAGTCACTTCAGTGTAGGCAGTGTGCTGCTTTCTTCCAGGTGAAAATCCAGCTGAATGACATATCCACAAGTCATCTGCTCGTTAGAAAGCATGGCAAGAGGAAATCTGGCTTGTGTTACGTTTTGTTGGCAAAATGTCTGCAGAGAGTGAATCAAAGCAGCACAGGAGAGTATTAATGGAAAACTTCTGAGTTTGCTTTGGCTTCTGGAACAGGGCAGCCTTGAGCCATGTCAAGGGGAGCATATCACAAATGTACATGACACACGAGTGGATGTGATGCTGTGGTACAACCTCTCTGTGCCATTTAGCAAAAATTCTTCCAATAGGAGCTGCATTTCCAGGTTCAGTGCAGTGTCCCCTTCCATGCCCTGTGATGCTGGACATAAATGGGGGTGGCAGACAAAGGACACACGGGGACAGAGCGTGAGAGAGAAATGGAAGGACTGGTGCTTGGAGTTGCCACCTCAGTCTGAGGCTCAAGTTAGCTGGCAGGTCTTGAAAGCTAAATTTTAAATTTAAATGGACAGATATTTGAATTGCAAATATTTGCGCTCTATTTTGGGAATTGAAACAATAGTATACAGCTTTACCTGACTGCTTTAGTGATGGCTGTTGTCCTTTTCAGATGGAGACAGGAAATACTTGTGAAGAAACTTCAATTATTCAGCTATAGGGAATCAGAAAAGTTGTCCCCAGCACTTACAAAAAAATAGGTTAGAGAAATTCCTAATCTTTTAGAGAATATTTTTAAGCAGTAAATTTTTTTCACCATGGTGCACAGTCCCTCAGCCTTACATTATTCTTTTAACAGAGAATTCCACCTGGAAGCTGTTGTAGGTAGAAGGTGAGAGAGGAAATAAAACTGTCTACATTTTGCAAATGGCAAATTAAAGAATAGCACTCAGTGGCTAGATTTGCAAAGTTAGTTATTTAAAATCCTCTGGAGTCAGATGTCCAGATGCCCATAAAAATCTTGCCCTGAGTGACTTGCTTAAGGTCAGAGGGGAAGTCTGTGGCAGAGCAGGAATTTAAATCAGCTCTCCTGACTCTCTTAAACAACATCCTATTTGTTTTGAATTAAACCATACTTTTCCAGCCACAGATTGCTGAGTATTTCTGGTTTTATGAAGACCCCAATTCTAAAGTAAAAAAAAATCCATGTCTCCCTTGCTTCCTATATGGTGAAAACAAGAGGTTAAGGTTAACCTACTCATACCATCCAAATTTAGATATTTAATTCAGGTGCCTGCAGTAGGACCTCTGAGTCTGCCAATAACCAGGAAAATGTGCAGTGAAGAGACTTAGGTAGGGAGGATGCTCTGAATTGCTCTCTCCAGGCTCCATGGACTATGTTGGGTATCCATACTACTACAGTTCCTTAATGTTAGATAGTTTCCTAAAATGAGGAGTCGTTGGAAATGGGGGAGTTGTTATTTGGGCCTCTAAAGGAAAATGAGGCAGAGAGGAAAAGAGATGAAGTCCTTAAGTGAAACAGGTTTTTAGTCAGTATGTTTTGGAGGAGCTGCCTTATCTGCCACACTCACTACTTAAAAAGAAGAGAAAATAGCAAATATTTTTTAAGAACTAAATGTCACTTTGTGCAGTCGGTCTAAAAATCAATTAACAGTAAGGACCATGTTTATTAAGTAACTGTTCTTTTATATTGTTCTTAACACTGATTAGAGAACTATTAATTTCAAAGTAAACATGATTAACATAGTTAATTATTGAATACAAATGATGTTGAAAAACTCAGGGAACCCCCTTATAATAGTACAAAGGTGTTTATTCTGATATACAAATATATACATTTATTACAGATGGATCATTTAAGGAGTTAAGCTCCATTCACCATCTTTATGTATTGTATAGTATGTGTACTGTACTTTAATTAGGGTAGGTGATTCAGATAACTTATTTATAAAACTGTTATCCAAACTGTGAAAAAAGAAAGACATGAACAATTAGAGCTTTTTTTAGCTATTCCTTAAATGGTCTATTTTTGAATGAGGACTCTGCTGTTAAGGGAATGGTATAATTTCCTCTATTTTGTCATTGAAAGGGACATTTTACACATAGTCCTTAGTTTCTAATAGTCTGATTCTAAGCTTATTGTTATCAATGTATCAACATCTTTGACAATTTACTCAGACCATAATTGCAGTCAGTGTAGGGAACAAGGGAGAGGCTCCAAGTGCTCATTGTGGGGCAGAGGAAGGGCAGGGCACAGGGCTGTCCCTCACAATTACATGGTTCTCAAAAAAGCTTCTACTGGAATTATTCACAGCAAATTCCTACACTGAAGTTTGCTTTTTATAAATCTAAGGTTTTATTACTGAAGAGATGGCAAAAGGAATTCCAATTGATTAGAAAACTGATTCAGTAATTCACGTTCCTGTTGGATTAGTAAGATACAGAAAAGTAGCAAAAACCGCAACTGATCATATTCTGAATAAAATGGATAAATGCAAGTTTTTGAGATTTGTCATGGATTCACTGAAAAGCCACCTCTCTTCAGAGAGAACTAATGTTCCTGTTTTAAACTGTCTGACTTTCCTCAAAGGTAAGGAACATCTCTGCCCTGCAAGGTGGGCTGTGTTTGCAGCAGGTTAGATAAAGTACCCCGTTAGTCACATGTATTGAAATCCAGTGCTCCCTGGAGGTAGCTGTCAGTATTATAACCACCTTGGGATATGTCTTGGGAAATAATAAGACACGGGGAGAATAGTTAGTTCTGTGGAAAATGTCATGAAAAAACTGAACATCAGGCTCCAGCTTAAAATTCACAAAGTGAAAAGGAATGTCTGTACTCAGTGTGAACATAAACTCCCAAACTTTTAATCCATGTGCTTCCATTTCAGAGTTAAATAATATTAGAATTCATAATATCAGTACCAAACTTGCAGGCTGTTCCCTTTTTTTTTAAGTTCTGTGTATCCCAAAATGTTTTAATGTCTACAGAGCCAAAAAAAAAGCAAACAAAAGAACTAAAAACAAAAAAAGTGTGCTTGATGGCTAAAGGAACTGTCTTGTAGTTCAGCACTCCCCACGGAGGAATCAGTGGGAGGATGCAGAGGCACAAGTGTGTTATGGGCACATGCCAACACCTGGCAGTGTTCCCTGGGTCATGAAGAGGCTTCAGATCCCTCATGGCCAGGTAAAATCATACTCAGCCAAACAGCAGCTAATTCAGATAAAATGATGGCAACAGACGCTCGATGTTGTTCTGAAGCAACACTGTATGCCCTGCATCTGCAGGCAGATTATTTTAGGCACCTGTTCCCGATGCTTCCTCTCTGCCACAGATAAATTTCCAGAAGTTTAAGACCCAGTATTACTTGGGGTTTCCCCAAGGCGTTGCCCTGCAGCTGCCCTGCTTTCTAATGGTGCAATCATACTCTAAACTGACAGGTGTTGCGAGCCTAAGCGACCAAGGAGAAATAATAAAAAGGGATCTAAAGAGCTCAGAAATACGTGCAGGAGGCAAAATGAGATTCAGGCTGGAGAACTGCAAGCTAATGTATTTGGAGGAATTAATAAATTCGGTTCTGGGCGGCTCAATAGCAGAAATGTGGAAGGAATTTAGAGAGAACCAAGAAAAATGATTAAGAGGCAAGACAATGTAGCTTCTGCAGAACAATAAGTAGCACCAAGGGGACAGTCCTGAAGCCCTTACTCAGCAAATCTTAGGTGATCATGGTCTTCCAGAATTCATTCCTATTCTCAGCCCAATAAATAATATAATTAGTGTTCAGATGAACAGGTAATAAGGACAACCAAAAGGGAAAGAAGGTTGAAAGACAGGAACTGACTAAACTCAAGTAGGAAGACATAAAATTTCCCATGGAAAAAATCTGCATCAGCATCAGGATGGGTTTGAAAGAAAACCAGAACATTTTATCTCTAATTTCTTATTCCATAAGACAAAAACTTGCTGAATTGAAAGAGAACAATTTCCAGGACACCTGAGCCTTGCAAGGTATTGCCCTTTGAAAATTCATTTATAGCTGGTATTTTTGGTGTGTATTTCAGCATCAAGTGCATGTACTTCAAAATATTTTTTTTCCACTATTGTTGCATACTTTATTCTTGAAATTATTTTTGTCACTTGTCACTAAAAACCTCAGCAATTCAATATACTTTTCAACAATTCCTTTACTAAGCACAGTGATACAAGAGGAACAACTGCCGTCTTGTGTGATGTGAACTATTTGAAATCTGTTAATGATTCCACTGTCCCTACACAATATTTTAAACACAGGGAGCTAGATATAAATCACGCATTCCTGGAGGATGATTTTCGGTGACTAGGAAGCTGAACATCTGTTCTGTAGGTGAGCAGAATGGCAGCTAATCTCATATTGCCAGTGTGTTTATTCCCAACCTTTTTGTTTGATGCTTGGCTGTGTCTCGGCATGGATGATGCAAAAGGCATCTTTTGAGGAGTAAGTGCACACAAGTCTTCGAATCATGGGCAGGGCTGATTTAAAATCTTTTGCCACAAGTTGATGGTGCCAGCTGTTGGGAAGTGCTCACCAGTGGCCATATGTTGAGAATGAGATAAACAGTTACTGTATGTCATACAGGATTTACACTGAACAGGAAAAGCTTGTGTTTTTAAGGTAGAACTCCTCAGGAAAAGTACTATCCCACTCACTCTGTACACCAGCTATTAGAGGGCATTGTTGCTAATAAATACCAGCAGCACTACTTTGCAGTAAAGTAAGAGGTCACTGAGCCAAATAATAAAGTCACTGCATACCCTTGGGTTACAATTCCACGTCTCTGCAGGAATAACTTACGCCAGCAAGAACTGGATGGGGCTGTGTTTGTGTTATTGTTATTTCTGCCTCACAATTGTTGTTTTCATTGTGACCGAGCCCTCAGCCATTTGTTAACAATTTAGTTTTTTGTCAGAGGTGTGGCAGAGAATGCAAGTTGTTTTGGAAGAAAACAGTTGGAACAAATTACTTTGATTGCTCTATAGAGTTAATCAGGATGCCAATAAAAACAGGAGTCCAGATCCAGGCTGTGTTCCTACAATAGTGAGAGGTAGGGCCAGAGGGTCTTTGTGGAAGTTTTCTCCATGTTATTCTGTGAGGTTGTTGAGAGCTGTGTGTCTTGTGCTGTTGCTCCACCAGTCTCCATTAAAACAAAGCACAAGCTTGCTGAGCAGCTACTTCTTGCTGTTTGTGAGCCTTTAATATCCTTTACCTCTACAGGAGTTTTAGGTTCCCTCTCGTTCCCTGACAGTTGTGCACTTCTGATACATAAAATCAAATGTTTTGGTGCAGAGGGCAGAAACTGTACACAAATGAAATGCAACTGAAAAAGAACATCAATCTCACAGGGATCTCCCTTTCTTCTAATGCAGAAATGTAAATCAGCTTCAAGACAATGTTCTGAAGGCCTTGAGCAGCCACTTGCAGGTGAGAAAATATGGGGAAATTAATATTCTGCTTGCTTTTACTATGGAACATAGGATTTGGGATTGTAATGTGGGATGTTCCGTATTATAGAGGCTATCTAGCAACTTTCCCAGTAACATGATCTTTACAACAGTAGCTTCCAACAAACTGTGGAGACTCTATGAACAATTTTTTTTCTGTTAACATTGCAGCATGGCCAATACAGAGATGGAAGAATCACTACTCAGTTAAATGCCACTGCAAACAGTTGCTGGTGACAGTGTCTATTCTTATTCTCCAACCATGTGCACATCTCCCTTGAGCTATAGGAGAACTTCATCTAGTTAATATGCACAAGCAGATGCCCTGCTGAGTTGCCTTTAATCTGTCTCGTGCAAGGCCATGGGCCTTGCAGAGGATCAATGCAGTCATATAATGCCTTCAAAGAGCTGACTGACCATAGGATGTAGTTTCAGCTGCTGAATTACTTTCAGATGTATAGAAGGTATTTTTATTTGGGTGTGTGAGCTGACAGAGATGTACAAAGTTATTGCAAATGGAATAAAAAATACTGATGAAGCCTTGTAGTCCCTGGGGAAGACTATGAAACCTCATGTCTTTTTATTGTCATAAGTGAAGAATTCTCCCCCTACAATAACTATTCTTTGCATTTGGTATAAGCTGGGGACTTGTTTAATAAACGGCTCATAAAGAGCTGTTGAATTTTGTATTTTGCATTCATAACATTTCTGTCTAATTTTGAGTTAATCACCTCAGATATTCAAATGGATTAGGGAGGAAACAATGGCTTTCCATGCAATCAAATCCTTTGAATGAGTATTTTTATGGGAAGGGGTTGTTTGGGGGCTGTAGTCAGATAGCAAAGTCTGGATTTGTTGTATTTTGATGGAAAGGAATTGGATTATGAAGCAGTTTGCCTTGGAGAAGTCCAAGAACATCAGAGTGCTGGATTCTTCAGAGGACATACATGGCTGTTCTGACACTCTGAAACAGGAGCTGAGCTATGCTGAAAATCTAGCTCCCTGTGTAGGTGCTATGGACTCCTAGAAACCAGTGCCAAAAAAGCCCCCAGAATTGGGACACATTCTAATCACAAGACACTGAACCCCAGCCATGATCAAATATTATACTTTTGAACTGTTACCTGCAGTCCTGTGCTGCCTCACCTGATCAGTTTTTATTTTGAGGTTTCCCATAAACAATTACAGAACAGTTCAGAGTAAGAAGCTAAAAATGATTTTGTCAGGGATAGCTCAAAAATTCTTTTAGATAGTTGCAGAAGAAATTCCTCTTCCACCCTCCTGAAATGTGATCATTACAATAACATATATTGCAAAAGAAAGCATCTGTATCAACACCTCCTAACATACATGAATGGAAATACTGACTTTGCCTATTATTGTTATAAAGGTTGTTAGTTCTCCTAATAAAATGTCTCTTAAGCTCCACAGCTAGATGGGTTTCCTGTGGAATTGTCTAAACCCTTCCAATAAGGCCACCTTTCCCAGGAAATACAGCTCCAGTTACAGTCGTATTGAAAAAAGGCCAAAGAGGCCAGAGCAGAGCACACATTTCCTCCTCATACGTGGAATGCTGAATTATTGCTGCCATGCAGTGCTTGGGTTTAGAATGAATTTGCAGTGGGAAGCTGAGTGCAGCAGGACCAAAGGGCATGGAGACAGACTCCTACACACTTTTGCCACTCGAACCATTCCTGCCCCACATATACAGAGCACTTGAACTGCTCTGGGTTCTTGTCTCTTTTCCAAAGCCCACAGGCTGCCTCGCCCTTCATCTTCCTGAATTCTTTACCATTTTCTGGCAGCCATCTGCTGTGTCTCAGTCGGAAATGTCTGCTCCTCTGTCTTAATTTAAAAAAAACCCAACGTTTTCTTCCAGTTCTTTTGGAGAGCAGAGCACAGCCTGGGATGTTGCTCACTGTGAGCTGTATCTTTGTCTCCATAGCTGTAACTGTGTGCAGAGGGAAAATGGGCAGATGTAAGATCAGCTTGGAGAGTAAAAAGTGGATGAGTCTCCAAACAATCCTGTATTCAAACCCAAATTGATTGCAGAACTTTCAGCTCAATTTTAATTTCCCTCGATGCCATATTTTTAAAATAAATATGCACAGGTTTTTTTTCTTTTTTATTGGTATTATCCAGGCTCCTATTACTGCTGTTGCCAGGATGTTCCAAGCAGCCACACGGTGTGTATGTGAGAGGTCTCAATATCTGTAGATTGGTTGCAATAACAATCTCTCTAGTCCCTCAGTTTAAACAATTTAAAATGTCATGTCAGGAATGAAAAGATATTAATCACTGCACAGCTAAAAAGAGTTCTTGGGAAGGAGACTGATATTGTGGATTTAGAAGCCTGTTGAATGAGATGGGGATGGGGCTGAGGAGAAGACAACCTTTGCCTTGAAAGCTCAATTTAGCAGATGTGAGATTCTGTAGGTTCTGAGTGCAGGTCCATGGAGCAAAATTTCTCTTCTGTTTTTTAAGAGAAACACCATGTAACACGCAGGAGCATTGGCTCATGAAGGGTAATATTTAGGTACTTTGGGATAACTGAAATATAAAAGGAAGCAAAATAGTTTCTTTTCAACACGATGTAAGTGGCATTTTGTTTAAGCAGCATTTAATGATTGTAACAGCAGGGATCAGCTTTTCTCTTTCATAATTAGCCCTATTAGGGTGAAGACATGCACATGATTGACCTTGAAACAAGAATCAATGTATTTTTTTTTGCTTTTGTGTGTGTTTTCCCTTTTTCATTTCTTTCCTCATTTGATCAGTATCTAATGTGATGTAATATTTAAGAAAGGATTTAATGCAGATGTTTAATGTAAGTTGCATGTTCTTTCACTATTCTGATGTACCAAATTACCAAAGCTTGTAACAGTGAACAAATGTTTATTCAAGTGTAACGCAGATTCATTATGGTGATGTTAGATTATGTTCTGAGGTAATGATTACATGGTCCATTGAGACATGTTCTATTCTTGATTTTTTAGCTGACCTGCTGTATGATTTTAGGCAAGTTATACCATTACTCCCTGCCAGTCATTTTATTACCATGTTTATCATGGCTTGTTTATGTAAGTAGTAAGATATTTGCAAAAGAATGAGTCATTTACCATATTTAATAGGATTTAGCACAATATGATCTGGTCTTGTTTGAATCTGCTTGGCATTAAATAATTACTTATAATCATGACTGTTAATCCACTGCAGTTGCCAATGTCACATTTTCTTTAGGGAATCTGTACATTAATCCTCTCTTACACTGATACTGTCGTAATGACATTAAAGTTGTAAGAGGTTGAACTGCAAAATTCAAATCTAGTTATTTAATAGCCTCAGGGAGCTTTGAGAACTATTTGGTTTAGGCCTTAGTAAAAATCAGAGGAATGGGAATATCAGTTTCTGTAGTAACACTGGTCATCAGTAAATCAGGCTGCATTTCAGTCCTTCCTCTGGTTTGAGGGCAGAAATTTTAAGAACTTGCCAGATATTGTCCACCCTCTATTTTTCGTAAGATTTAAATTTGTTTTGAAGATTATTTCCTTTTTCCCCTCCTGCTCGCAATGTGCAATTAAATAGAGGAGAGTATCAACTTCATGAGAAGCTTCAAGTTTGTTCAATACCATAGTCTGTGCTAAAATTGCAATCAAAGACTGAAGCCAGATGGAGCACCATCAGTAAACAAGACATTGGAATAGGGAAATTTCTATAGAAACTTGGAAAAGAATAAAACAACTCTTTGACATAGAAACCTGAGTAACCTTGGAAAAGATAGCATTTTAGAAATACTTAGCTTGGTCATAAGAAGCATTTGCTTTTGTTTCTTCTCCCATGGAACATGGCCATGATGCAATGCCAACTGGAGGAAGAAATACAGTAGATTTCTTGAAGACACTAAAAACCAGCTGTTTTTCCCTTGTCCCTCAGAACCAAGGTTGCTAATATTTTTAATACATACATATCCAGTAGCAAATAATGTTTGAATAATGACTTAGAATGAAGGGATGAAGGAGTCATGGAGGTGGTATTTGCAACTCTCTAGGAAGAGGTTCCTTTTCCATGTGGACAAAGTCAGATTTGTGTATGAATTGTGCTCCAGCTGCATTTCCACTTTTGCTCTTGATGTAACTTCTTTCATAACCAGCATAATTTACAGTCAGAGTTATTTCTTCTTAAGGCAGATCCTACGTATATTTTTGCACTCTATGTGTATATGAGAAGTCCCATGATTACCATCATACTAAATTATTAATTTAACTACTACCAGTTGACATGATAAGTATAACATTTCTACAGAATATTTCAAATGTGTTTCTAAGATAGGTTACAATTCAGAAGAATATTTAGCTCTTGCTAAAATATTTAACTGGAGTCGCTTTTAGAACCAAAGGAGTTGATGTCTGTTCCTTAGTTTGTATGTACACAGCCACAGGGAAGGCAGGTTTTACAAAGGGAAGGTGCAGAGATTAAAAACTGATTAGTTTTAAGAATCCTCCCCAGAATCACGCACATGGGTAGATGCGTATTGTACAGAACATGTACTTCTTGCAAAACCTGCCAGGCACAGAATGAAATCCCTTTTATGAGGACAGCTGGAGAGTTATGCAACTTCAGGAGGATTATGCAGATGTGTATACGCTGTGAAGTTGCCTGATGGATTACGAGCCTGTGTAGGTTTGATTTAAAAAGCAAAACAACTTAATTCTCTTCCATAGTGAATGGAATGTTTCCAGAGAGGGCCAGAAGCCTGGAATCTACAGAAATGAGAGAGCCTGATGGATGCATAGGCCTATTTTGGTGTCTTCAGTCTGACCAGTGATGAGAGACTGCCCATGTTTAGGCAGGGCCTGTGTTATTCTGCACTCTCTCTGATGGAAGCTGTGTTCTCAGTCTCTGCAGAACATGCCCAATGCTCTGTGTGGAAAGACTATTTGTAAATTAGTCCTATTTAAATCCTTTTGTAATACGCCGCCTAATGAAGATGGATATTTTACACAATTCTATTGAACTGTAAAACATTAAGTAGACATGCTCTACCCAGAATTGCATCAGTTGTAATTAGCAGGTAGATGTCATTTTACCTACTGTTTCATTGGAAAAGTTTGATCCTGTTTGTACTCAGGCACTCCCCTGGCAGAACTGAGTTGCCACAGTCTTCAACATTAGCAAACAGGAATGCTAGAGGGAAATATGCAAAGTGAAAGGCACAGCTATTTCTGGTGGCTGATGGCTCTGTCCACTCAACCACAACATGCCTTGGAGCTGAGGAAGCTGCAGGGAGTCCTGCAGGTCCCTCGTGCTGTTTCCATAAATGCTCTGGAGAAACAAACGGGCCTCGCACTCGGGAACACAGATCAGAAACTAGAATTGTTCCTGCTTTTACAGAATTCATCTTTGACATAGACAGGATGCACGGACCACTTCTGAAGTTCAGTAATTCATGTACTGCCTAAAGAAGACAGAACCCAGAAGTTATTTCAGGTGGAAGAGGTTGTCAGGGAATGCAAAGCACATGCACTTTGATCACTGATACAGTATCCCTTATGTAGTATCACGTTATTAGCATGAGCATGAAAACATATAAAATACTACACTGCAGTTGATTAACTATTCTGAAACTCAAGCAGCCCCAAACCCCCCAAATTACCACATGATGTCTGAGGAAATAAACTGTAGGGTATCACATTTAGTAGATATACTACATATTTTTTACCTGCTTCTGTATTTGGGAATTTTTTGCTGTCTGACTATGAAATGCACCTTATATAATTGCCCAAAACTACAAGTTAGAGGCAGGGATGCTGTAAGCACAGCAGGCTGAAATGATTCAAAAACGCATTGTCAGTAGGTGATTCTGATTGTATTAACATCCATTTCACATGAGGGTCACAGCTCTGAGTTCAGTGAATTTACTCTTGATTTATATGTCTATAAAGGACAGGAACAATCATAAGATACTCCCTGTGATACTCTGAAATCAATACAAAGAACCAAAGAACAAGGCAGGCTGCTAACAAGCTTTCAGGTCATGGACTGAGCGCTGCAGTCTACTTGTCAGCCATTGGTTGAAAGTGGAGCAAAAACCAGTTATAAATTTGTTAAACGTTAAATATCTGTTTGAAAGTGATTTTATTACTTTTGTGAAATGAAGAAGGTCATTAGAAACGTCCAGATTTTCCCTTTGTTCCCTTGGGGCACTGAAATGCCTGATGTGTGATTTGCATTTTGCTGCGCCAAGCCAGCTTTCTCAGCTTCGAATTTTAAGGTGAAAATTATTTCTTATTATGCCTTCTGAATGTGTTTCCTTAAATTTCTGTTTCCGTGAACTTGCTCTATTATTTCCACTAAACTGGACCTTCTTAAGCTGCAACCATTCTTTTTGTGTAGCACAGAGCATGCTTACCCAAGTCAGAGCTCTTCATATTACAGACTAGACTCTGACATGTCATTTGAAGAATAAGCTGAAGAACAGCCAGAAACATTTGGTTGTTTTACTGCATGTGTTTCAATAATAGCCCTGGGCTTACTAGAGATTTTCCATGCTATTTTCCTTTGATGCTAGTGTGACACAATTTATAGTTCACTCCAGGAGTGCCAGCTCACACTCAAGTAAGTTCTGTTCTGGGATCAAATAGAAGGCAGAGATGGGATTCAATTCCTGCACAATAAAGGGGAATAGAAATTATTCTACTCTTAATCCTTATCTCAAATTTTTCTGCGTGACAAATGATGTAAGAGACTTGCTTTTAAATATTCCTAAAGAATCCCTTCTCTCATTCCTGAATGAGTGAAGGATTAGGTAAAGTTTCCATGTGCAGTGCCACATCATTTGGCAGGTTTGGAGACTGGAGCTAAAGGAAATGCAAAATCCACAATTTTAACATAACTCTCTTTCTGTAAGGTAGAAAATGCACATTCCCAAAAGTTTCCCATTTCCCAACAGCCTGAGAATTGTTTTCCTTTATCCTTCAGGCACTGTGATTGTGACCTTCCCCCTGAGTTGGCAGTTCTCACTGAGTCAAATTCCATGAACCTTCTGAGCTTGTTTGACTTGAGGCTGCAGATATTCCATATTGGATAAGATCCCAGTAATCTGCTGTGCTTTTCCTTCTGTGTTACTTATACACCGAAACGGCAGCTACAGAGATTCTATCATTTCTGTGACTGATGGAAAACCTCTTAAAATACAGGGGTCCTGGACAGCAATAAATTTTTCTTACCCTAATTTGTAAGGCCTTCTCTGATCGAGCGTGGTGTGAGCATATGAACTCGGTATTTCTGCCACTGCTTAAAGCTTAAACTCATCTCTGAAGATGCAATTATTTACGGTTTTCTCCCTTTCAGCTTTATGGCTCCCAGCAAGCATGATTAAGGGAGAAAAAAAAAAAAGGCTAAGTTGCAAATGCGCGGCATCTCTCGAGGAGGCAGCGTAGGCGGTGAGAAGGGAGAAGGGAATTAGCTTGAGACTTCTGTTGTTAAAGGATATAGTTGTTCAGATAAATTGTTTGTAAATGTGAAGAATAAATACTATTTGAAAAGTGTGCCTACGAGTAATAGGTAATGATTGCAGACAGGATTTTTTTTTTTAAATATTATGCAACCTGTCAGGATTTTAGGATGGAAATTGTTAGTTTTCTATTTGTTTCACCAAACTGCTGTATTGAACTTTGTACTTAGGGAGGTCACTTTCTTCACTGCCTTACTAACTCAATAGACATCAGTCTCAGCTGGGCCTTCTGGGCATTACTTCAATACGAATATACAAATAATGATTCTAAAGCTGGAAGATCTCCTGATCTATTTTAAATGGGTATTTGTTTTCAGTGAAGATATAAATTACTAAGATGTCCTATTATTGGAGTTGCAGCTGTGAAACAGGTAACTGGAAAGCAGAATTTGTTTTATTTGAAGAGAAGAATTGAATCTGTATTTGAAGAGAGAATTGAATCTGAAGATCTTGGTAAGGCTAATTTAAAAAAAATCTCATGTTTCTTAACTCTGTTTTGGGAAAAATTCTGCTTTTTGGTTGTAGTCAATTAGATTTATAAATATGTATTTCAGAGGCATTTTCTAGCAGCTCTAAGGAATACTTTTGCTTTTCTAGTAGTTGTAAAGAATACTTTTTATGTGTATCTTTACTCACTGAAACAATGCCTACGCTGAACAATCAATTAATGTCAACAGTGGGTGAATCAGTAAAAATGAGTGGTGTGGTTTTTCTGGAGGGTGAAGAAATCTGCATGGCTGAAATGCTTCTGAGACAATTTCCTTCTAGCAGAACAATTTGTGAATACGGTTGGTTGAAACTGCTCCATCAAAATTGTTTCTCAACAGTAATAGTATGTTGACTAGAAACATGCTTTTCCTTCAGAAATGTTTCTTCTGGAAGATCCTTCTCTTTTTAAAAAGTCACGGTGCCCAAAGCCAACATATTTCGGCCAAATTTGTTAAATATTTTTCAGGGAAAATGATGTATAGCTGGATTTGCACTGGGAAAAAAATCCCAAACCCTTGATTAGGGCCTAGTTCCTCTAAACTTCCTTTACAGGTAAAGCAGAGAGGGAAAGTGATTTCCCAGAGAGTGACAGATCTTAGGGCCATCAGACTTTTATTCTGTCTCCCAGAATTGCACAGATTTGAACCTACTGGCTTGCCCAAATTTGTGGCATAAGATGTTATAGAAGGTCTGTCTTTCTGTCATGATGGAATCACGTTGACAGGCAGGATAGGAATGCTTTATTATCACTCCCTGTGTACTTGACGTTTCTGAGATTTCAGACCTTAGGAGAGTTATTTTGGCACCAGATTAACATGGACAATATAATGAAGGGTAGAACAGTATTGAAATGTGTTTGGTTCACTCAGTGTCTCTAGTTTCTCTCCTCAAAATAGGTATCTCATAAAATGGAAAGGAACTGGTTAGTAGTAAATGAGAATTCTTCAAGAGGGAAATCAAATGTCCCAGTACTAATTAGTTGAAATTAAGATCATTCAAATATTTATATAGGGAAGGCAAGTATTCCGGGAACATGCTGGGATAAATCACATGGCTGGAATATTAATAGCGAGGCAATAAATCTGCACAGGAAGAATCAAGGTGAAAATGTAGGGGAGGGATTGTACTATTTATCAAAACACAATTATGCCAGCAGGTAAATACAGATAGTTAGTGGAGGAAGTGGTAACAATAAAACTTTATGTATTATGCTGACAAAGAAGGGGAATTAAGGGGAAAATGTAATGGGGAATTAAGATGGAACATCTACCATGGGCCACAAAATCAGGACAAAGTGACTGAACCAAATAATGAAGGTGCTGAAGGAAACTTGGATCCATCCCCCCAGTTCTGCTACTTCCTTCCCTGGATCCAAGTGCAAACTCCCGTGTGTACAGTTCAGGTGCAAGGCTGAGGTCAGGCAGAAGCTCTGGACCAGAGCAGAAGGAACTTGAACCTGTGTTATCAAGGAGTATAGACCCAAGAATGTGCCCACAACTGGCCCCTGTGTGACCAGCATCTGGCAGATTAATCTTTTGGCCTGTCCTTTTTACTGCCTCAGGCTGCAGGTATCCCAGCAGTGACACACGGATCGAGGTTGGGAGGAACCTCTGCTGCTCTGTTCCGCCTTGGAAGACTGCACATCTGCGCCTTAGACAGCTAAAGGGAGAGTGAAGTCTCGTAGTCCAACAGGGACAGACTTCAAAATGTGTAACTCTTGAAGTTTTTTTGTCAGTCAAGTTCCTTAAGGCCCTGAAGTTCCGTGGCATGTTCTGTGCTGCTCCTGGCTCGGCAGAGTCATCCAAGACTCTGCCCTGAGGAGTCTGGGCACTTTGAGCATGCCTAGGAAGGGCTGAGGAGCTGGTCCTCAGAAATCTCAGGATGGGCAGGCAGAGGGCATGCCTCTCTTTTATACATTCAATCAACAGTTTGCTGTTGAAGGCAGGATTTTATTAGCTACCATTTAAAGATTTTAATGTTTTGTAATATTACCTAATTTCTTACTTCAGGAATCAAAGTGACTAACCTGGATACTACTGCTTTAATTTAGTTTATTATCACTTTACTTACCTTAGAATATTTCTTTGGCACTTTCTAAAAAAGGGAGTGGAAGTGAAATTATTAACAAGAGCTTGATAATTTGGTAATTTATTAATTGTTGCATTGGACTATTTTTTGTGTGATGGATTGTTTCATTACTGTGCTAAAGTAAAGGGGGGGAAAGGCAGGACTGTTCCAGTTTTAATTACTGCTCTTTAGCATGCACTGCTTCAAAATCAGCATTAAATACATGCTTTTTTTTCTAGGTAGTATATCATAGTGGCACGTAATGGCAAAAGGGTTCAAACAATATGAAGCCTGGAAATGCCAAGTGCGAAGGAAATGAACTGGGACCCTATTTTAATTTTAATTCTTTTTTATTAAGCTTTATAACGTTGCATAGCCACAAAGTGTGCATAGTAGTTAAGGGTGAGAGAGCAAAGACAATCATATGCATGAGAAACATAGTGCAGGTAACACACAGTCCTTGTGCAGACAAGTACCACATTCTCCATCAGGAGGTCAGGATTGAGAACTCCCCTTCTGGGAGCCTCTAGCCTGGGAGCTCAGACTACTTTGTGTCATGAGGGCTGTAAGCAGCCTCTAAGTCACCTGCTCAGGTGATGATGTCCCCTTTGCAGAAGGCACAGTGCTGCAGCACAGCATCTCCCCTCACAGCCCCATTAATGTATGGAAAAGAGTGATTTTCCCTTGAAAACAGCGAGGTCTTAGAAATTTCAAATGCAAGATTTCTCATTGCAATGAGCAGTTATAAGTGTGGTATTTTGAACACCTTCACAGCAGTGGTTGAAGATTTAAGCTTAGGATCTTTTCATTTTCCTAAGCAAAATTAAATGTTGTCAGAACATCTCCAAGGGAAGGTCTGGCTGCAGTTTTTGCAGATGTACCCTAGCTGGAACAGGAACAGATAGCACAAACTTGGTGAGGACTAGAAGATCTGTAAATCCAAGTAAATGCTCTGTCGATCTGTGCTGAACTTCGCATTGGTTCAGTTATAGGGCTGTTTGTACCTCAGCTTGTTTAAAACTGCTTTGGGTATTTCAACATAAGCTGCTAGAACACTTTTCCTTCAGCCTGGGTACTCATTCAGGACACACAGAGCACCGTTTCCTCTTTTCTGTATGCCTGTATCCAGTGAAGGCAAACATCTGTGTGATTGTAGTCGTGGCTGGCAGCAGCCCAGCCGTGCCCTCAGATCAAACTCAGATAGTGCACAGTTGCACTATCTAGTCCTCCTCCCTTCATTCCAATAAATATGACCTTACTTCATTCACATCCCTTAATTTAGAGGTTCAGGGACTATAAGTAATGCAGCAGTCCTTACATTTCACATTGACTTTCTCTAGTTAGTTATAAAAGGAATTGAAACATCTTGCTGGAGCCAGCCATGGCAAGGTCCTACCAAGGAAACCCAGGCCACAACCTCGACTGCCTGTGTCAAGAATTCTAGTTCAGGAAATGGGGAAGAACTGGTTTTGGTGAGGATATTTCCCTGAATTTCTCTGCTATGATGCTGTAAGAGTAGGGATGTAAGAACTTTTTGAATTTCACTCCTCCAGGCTCTGTGGTGGTTGGCATGCTCTGGACCACCTTCTCAGGGTCAAACACGGATCCATTTTTCCTCTTGAAGGATAATGGGCCCATTGCTGTGCCATGTGGCACATTCTCAGTTGGTCTAAATTGGCACTGGGAATCTATTGCAGAAAATCTTGGCTCTGCTCAAGTCAATGGCAAAACTCTCACTGACTTCAGTGGGGGATCAGGATTTATTCCAGTGACTTCAGTGGAAGCACAGATTTTACCAACGGCATATCTGGCTCCATTGTTTGACTTGTTCTCAGATTAGTTTTGTTTAACACTTTAAAGAAGGTGGTAAAACAGTACCCCCAAGCCCTGGAGCCCACGGAGCTTTTGTCCATGTATGATAAGGTAACAAATGTGCACATAGGACTTGGTTTCTGTATAGAAATAAACTACATGAAGGCAGTTACTGCTTCTTTTTGTTTATATCATTACTCTGCAGTACAGCTGTTATCCATATTAAAGCATGTTTTCTAACCTCCGGTATTTTCAAGAGTAAAAATCCATCTTAATTAGCAGAAGTATTGGCTAGATTGTTTTGTATTTCTATAACCTACTCTGTGTCCTTGTTTTTTTCTGGATACATGATGTACAAACAAGAACTTTGATTTCAGATATAGAGGACCATCCCCTCTCCCTTTCAAGTTTATGTGCAGAAGTTATTTCAATTTGAGCAGGATGGGATGGATGGAACATAAAAAAGCCACATCATCAGCTTAAAATACAAGTCCAATAAAAATGAAGTTGGAACTTTACCAGCTGTGTACTGATGAAAGTATATGAGATTTTAAGTAAGAGAAGCTGCTCAATATGGACTCAAAACCAAAAGAAAACAAAAAAATGAGCCAAGAGAAAACCAAACCAAAAGGAAGAACTGGGAGAAGCCTGGTGCAGATAGCAATCCCAAACAGAGGTCATTTGAAATGATAAGCAAAGGGATGTTTGAATGCAATGTACAAATTGATCTACTCCATTATTCAGAATAATCTTTCCTGTTTTATTCTTAACCTAAAAAGTGAGAAAACCAAACCAGAACATCAAACCAAGCAAGCAGAAATCAGGTGCTGCCATAACTGACCAGGGCTGGAGTCCATAAAACCTCATCATGGGCAGTGAGCAGACTGGCTTGCTGTTATTTTATTTCTATAGCCTTCACCTGTGTCCATAATGTAGGGATGGAAGGTAATAATTGGAACTTTAGTCACAAAGGAGAAAGAATAGTCATGGATACCCAGGAAAATTCCTTGGCAGAGGACCAGCTTCCCGCAGGAAGCCATTGCATGTGGATTTCCAGAGGGGTATAACACATGCAGGTACAGTGTGAATCAGCCCGTGGCAGGTAAGGCCATGGGCTGGCAGGACCAGCGGGAGCATGAGAAGGGCAGATAGGATTCTGCAAGGTTGAAGAGTAAAGTGGTGAAAGCAGCAGATGATCCAAGTAATGAAACAGCTGAGTAAATACATACATTATCTGAAGGGAATAAGCGATATGGCATTTATCCTGGCCATATGGAAACAAATATAACTTGTTTTTTTCCATAAAGGCCACTCTTGATTCTTTAATAATTTAAAAAAATCTTCTTCTATATAATTTTAAAAAATGTTCTTCTATATCTCATTTATAGTATTCCTAAACACTTTCAGGGTCTATCTCTCTAATTGCAGATATTTAATATAAGATGGCTTTGCAGCGAGTAATTTCAGTCTTATTAGCTAATAGTCCAAGCAATTTTTCGTGTGAAATGGCTGCTTAGAGTTAATTTATCAGATCAGATAATGATCTCTGATTGTGGCTTGCCTCTGCTGATGGCACTTTTTCCATTTGGGTCCTTGCTGTCAACTAGAAACCAAGATTCCAACAAAACTCGCTCCGAGATGCTTTAAGTTTCCCTTGTCTGTCTCTGGTGTTCTTGACCACCAGTGGATGCACAGCCGGGAGCCGGGACGGAGCAGCCCTCGGGGCTCGGCAGCGAGACGCTGCCCCAACGCCCGGGGGTCCCGAGCCCGGTGCGGGGGCGTTTCTTTTTTGCCTCAAAAAGCGCCTTCTGCCAAGTCCCGTCCCCGCCGGCGGGCCCCGTCCCGGAGCGGGGGAGCGGCGGGCGGTGCCGGCCGGGGAAGCCCGGCGGGGGCGGCGCGGGGGCTGCCCCGGCGGGGCGGGCGGTCCCGGCCCCGCTCCCCGCGGCCCGTCCCCGCTCCCCGCGGCCCCGGCTGCGCCGTGTGGCAGCGCCTCTGTCAATCAGCCTGACTTCACTCCGCACGCCCTGTGCTTCCAGTACTATACCCCCGCCGCCTCCTGGTGTCTCTGCTTCGCTGCGAGCCGGGAGCGCGGCCGCCACTGCCGCTGCGGCTGCGGCTGGGCGAATG